>NW_007252946.1:647409-673215 GCF_000164805.1 Carlito syrichta
GCCCAGTTGATTTTTTGATTTATTGTAGAGATGAGGTCTCGCTGCCCAGGCGGGTCTTGCAGCCGCGGGCTCAGGCAATCCACTCACCTCAGCCTCCCAAAGGCACGGGATTACAGGCTGAGCCACCGAGCCCGGCTCAGTTAAATTTAAGTTTCTCATTTCTAGGACCAGGTGAAATTTGTTCTATGTCTCTTATTTGCCTTTTTTAAAAAAATGAGTTCCAATAGTAAGCAGTGGTGGAATTTGAATGGATAAAAACAATTTCTTTCCACAAATGTTTCCTTCTTTGTTTCACATTTAGTAGTATGAAATAGCTCTTTTAGGTTGGAAATCTTCCCACTGACCTAATAAGAGGAAAATCAGCTGAGACATATGAAATCTACATTATGATTACTGTGGTAGAAATCTAAGATGCCAGAATTTTTCTGATTCTGTTCTTTTTATTTAGAAAATCAAATACCTATGAAGACCCAATCATCATGAAGTGTTGGCTGTAAAAGAGAAATGGAAGAATGGTAATAATAATTCAACTTATCTGCAATAATCTTAATAGTTGAAAACAAATCATTTACATTCATGATTTCATTTGATTTCCATACAAGCCACATGAGGTAGGTAAAAACAGAAGAAAACCTGAGGCGTGGATAGGTGAAGACTCCTTTTTTTCAAAAGTGACTGAGTCGGGACGTGAACCTGGATTTTCTGTATCCAAGTTCAGGGCTCTTTCTACCATACTACACTGTCACCATGCAATTAAAGATATAACAGCAAACACTGGAATATGCTTTGCCAGAAAACCTTGTAGGAGCCTAGTATATAACAATGTTTTATTGGTGTCCACACAGCACACAGAACCTAAAATGAATTATAACACAGGCGGTCAATTTAGAATGTTCAAAAATCTTTGTCGACATCATCTCTGAACAAAATTACTGTCTATAAAATTTCCTTTGTTACTCCCAGCCTCTCCTTTTAATAACCTTTTCCCCCAATTTTTATCTCCTATTGTTTTATTCTAAAATGCCCAGGGCTCTCAATGCTCCTCTGAATGCCAGACTAGAACCAAATATTCTCACTCAAATCATGGAATAATTAGGCTTATTGTCATTTCTATCATGTGGTTTTCATATGAAATACAATATTTAACCCGAGAACAGAAGCAACAGTGCTGTAATTTCAGTCATTATAGTAGAAAGCTAGGTTGGAGAAATATGTTGGGCAGGGAATTTCAAAAAGGCTTTTTGGGTGCTATTGAAATCAGGCCACATTCATGTTACTGCACTTACAGTAACCATGGACCATGCTACCCAAGAGAAAAGTTCCCTTGGACTTTTCCTTTCTACTTTACAATTAACTCCCCTTTTGAATTGGAAATATGTGTAATGATCAACATTCAAGAAGCACGCAGTAAAGCATAATTTTTCCTCCTACCCCCTTCTTCTGGCATCCAGTCCTCTTTCTCAGAAGCAACTGACATTTCCACCCTCTTGTGTGTCTTTCAGAGACATTCTATTGCATATACAAACATTATACACACACACACACACACACACACAGAGAATGCTATGTAAACATATTCCCCCATATTATATGTACTTTGCAAGGCAATTTCAGAATTATTTATCCTAAAATAAATCTATACTTCCTTTTGGCCACAAGATTCTATTTCCTTCTTTCTACTCTCCCTTTGTTGTCCTCTAGTTTTCTTTATGAACTGTCCCCTCTGATAGCTGTAGTCTCTGTATTCAGCCAAGTATAGCTTTTCCCTAATGGAAATGTAAACTATTTTGCAATTGGGCTTAGTTGTAGGCCAGTTAAAATGGCTACTGTTTTCATAATGAAAAGATAATGTCTCAAACAATCATCTTCTGTGTTTATATCCTTTTTAAAAAGTGTATAATTAGCCGGGCTCGGTGGCTCAGCCTGTAATCCCGCGCCTTTGGGAGGCTGAGGTGAGTGGATTGCCTGAGCCTGTGGGTTTGGGACCCGTCTGGGCAGCGAGACCTTATCTCTACAATAAATCAAAAGATCAGCTGGGCGTGGTAGCGCGCGCGTGTAATTCCAGCTACTTGGAAGGCTGAGATGGAAGGATCGCCGGAGCCCAGCAGGTCGAGGCTGCGGTGGCCGGGAGCAGCCACTGCACTCCTGTCTGGGCAATGGAGTGAGACTCCAACTCTGACTCATGATTGACATTTGTAGATACCAAAAACCCACTTTTCTGTATACTTCCTAACAATGACTCTCATATGTTTCAATGTGGGCTTAGTGTCAGTAGGGCTTCTAAAAAAAATATTTTAGCAGTTAAAAAGTAATTTACCTCAAGTCTGTTGAATAATTAAGGGAAACCTAGAATTAAGGGAGAATAGGAATTCTTCCGTGAAGAAGACAACAATCCAACTAATAATCCAGATAATTCCATAATCACTATCAAGGTGATTTATAATTAAGCCAATTACTTTCTGCATTTCCCAATAAAACCACAATGTCAGCATGATGATACCTTTACTCTTTCAGGTACCTAAAAGCTTCTGCTACTTTCTACACTCAAGTACAATGCTTCTGATACTCGCAAGCATTCCGCTCCCCTTTCCCAGGATCGGTAGTAATGTCTGATGTCCATCAAGTTGATCAAAGAAATGGTCATGCTGGGGCTGCATTATCACTTACTAGAGAAGTACTTTTTCCAAGTGTCCCTGCTGGACAAGAGTGCTCAAGCACCTCCTACAGGTGTTGGTACTCACAGTATTTGAACTTGAGTTCCACTTGGTTACAGACAGGATCATTTCCAAAGGGCAAAATCTGAAGACCTCTGGTTTCATGGAAGTGAGTCTATTTACTTCTGAAACATCTCATCATCTGCTAATTCATTGGAAATTTCAGGAAATATGGTTTCATGCAAATGTAGGTTTTACTGTTACACATCACACTTTCAAACTTAGGTCTCTAGATGTGGAAAAAATTAGTGTACGTGGTATGCACAAAGAAGTGAAGTGAATATTTTTTTCCTGCATGATCTATTCTAGATCCTGTCCCAAAAAGATTGTTGTGGTGAAATGTATTTATTCACATTGGGATGAAATTCGGGATATAACTTTGCTAATTTTATTTTCCCAAAGAAAATTTTATTAAAATAGATAAAGGCTTTGTTTCAAAGAGAAATAGAACTAATGCATTTTGCCCAGATTTGAGCATTTCATTAAGAACTTAATGTTTAAAGTGGCATTTTCAAGATATGGTAATACTGCCAGAGGAATATCTGATAGGACAATGGAAGTACACCATGATAAGTCAACAGAAAACAAGACAAATCACCCAAGTAAGAAAAGAAGCTCTTCTGTTGATACAGAATCAACATTTACTATGGTTTCAGAGCCAGGTCATTTTGAATGGACATAGCTCGTGTTTTTATCTGAACTGAGATTTTGAAAATGTATGTTTTGACAAGATCTGAACTGGGTCTCTATGGAATTTATAGATGGAATTCAATTGGCAACTCTGACTCATGACTTTGTTTATACACTTGTGCTTCAGCACATCAGAAAAGCTATTTTTCCCCTATAGTTTCTAAGAATATCTCTCAATTACAGAGTCTAAGTCTGAATCATTTCTGTTTCCCTTTTCCAGCTTACATCCATCTTCCTTCTTGTATATATGCCCATTATGACAACTTTCAGAACCCATCAGGGATATGGAATAGACATGCAACATTTTACTGACTTGAAAGTATACAGGAACAATTCTTTGTGTGTGTGTGTGTGTGTGTAAATAAATTTATTGTAAGGATTTGTTTTTTTTTACAATTCTTTCCAATGAGAAAAAATATGCATATGCATTTCTTTTTCCCTTGTTAATGCACAGCAACAAGGAAAACAGAGAGATATACTAATATACTTATGAAATTTACTGACGTTTAATAAGACTTGTAAAATAGTCATTCCCTTTACCTTAATGGCTCTCATTTGGCTCTTGAATTTATTCTAGTGGTCAAATGTTGCCCTTCTATTTTTAAAATAATTATTCAATTATTATAATTGTCAACATCATTAGCATCATTATTATCATCATGATGCTTATTGTTATCATAGCCAATTTGCTTTTTGGCATTTACAAAGAGCCTATCACTATTTAAGATGCAATCATATTTCCTAATCATCCATTTCTGCCTTTTAATATAAAATTTCTCATTGATACATTGCTAGTCAACTATGGTAAACACCATAGTGTTTTTCTTAGCCTCCTCAGTGTTACCAGTTCCTTATTATCTCTCTCTTTGATTTATTTCTCCTCACCTCAACTAAAATAATCTTTGATTGCCACTATGACTATTAGCTGGTCTGTCAACAGTTTTTACCTTCACGCATTTTACAACTAATTGGAAGCACTAATCTTCATAATTGATCTGCATTTTCTTCTTTGTCTTGGTCCTTATTTCCTCATCCTAGGGAAAAAGATGATTTCTTTTCTCTCTACCAATACTTTATGTGTATGAATAAAATAAAGCACTTCTCTGCCCTCTCAGATGTGACGTGGAGGGGGGATTGATAAAACATACATATATAAAAGGATCGTATTAGACATGTGCAATTCCATAGGATCACAAGGAGAGAGGAATTACTTTAGTCTAAACTAATGGAGAATGTTTTACATACAGGAAAAGCCAAGCTTCCCAGAATGAAGAGAACTTTGGGGGATACCAAGTAATTGATCTGATGCAAATGATCTATGTAAATAAAGTTTAAGAAGAAACAGCAGTATCCACTGAAGTGGAGCGTTAAGGGAAGAGGGAGATAAAATTCAATGAAGTACATTAAAGTTAGAATCTTAATGATTTCCACCCCATTAAAAAAAATTAATTCATTGAAAATATTCTATACTTAGACTTTTAAGTAGTAGATAGATCGCGAAAACATGGCCATGCTTGGCTAAACCTGCCATTCTCCTCATTTATTTATCTTTTGAAACCATGATAAATGTCATTTCCAAAGGGTGACATCCCTAGAAGAACCACAAAAACTGTGTGTGGAAATGATGTCTCATTCTGTGTCACTTAAAATAGCAATGGCAACATGGTTATTTGTTTTATTACCCCGTGCATTTCCCTGCCCTTTTGAAAAACTATTTCTAGAAAGAAATGAGTAATGACTATTATTAAACAATTTGCTCATTAACTTGAAACAATTTTTCATCTCTGGACCCTCTTTATAAAGCTTTTCATGAATAGCTTAATAGGAGATTATCTCTCCATCCGTTGAAGTTGTGTAGTAATTCATCTATACTTCCTAATAGTACTTCCCTACTTCTATCTAATATTATAAGTAATCATGTAACATCCTCTCTTTCTCTCCACTAAAATTTTTTATGGGAGCACCCAAGCCTGTTTTATCTCTCAGCTTTCCAGCACCCAGCAGTTAGCGTTTTGCAAATAGTCCAGACTCAAAAGTTGTTGAATGGCTAAATGAATATATATATGAATAAGTAATCCCATTGAAAGCTTGTCCTCAGTTTGTTACTCATAAGATTATATTTCAAATATCGACTTCCCAAACAACGACCACACAATCAATAGAAAATGGGATGACCATAAACATTTTTGCAGAAGAATCGAGCTCTCAACTTAGTTCAGTTGTTTCTTTTGGAAATATTCTAAAAATCAAAAACACTTCTTTGCTAAAATTCTGACATATCTTTGTATAAAATATGCCCATAGCTGAGTATATTCAGAGGTGTAGCATTTAATGAAGAAATTAATTTAGAATTTAGTTTTCATGCTTATATTTGCCCATAATAAAAATCAATTAAAACCAAAAAAAGATGCAATTATATTGCTAATAAGCAAAATTAAAGTAATGCATGGATCACTACATAATATCTAGAACATGATAGATTTCTTCTTTTATAAAATATTACAAGCACTTCACAATTCATTATGTTAAATTTCATCACAAGATAAGAGACAATTGTCATTTACAATATGTATTTAAAAACTAAAGCATAAAAATAATTCAATTGTTAATAACTGGTTCTTTCTTATTGCAGTTTTTTCTGATTCAGAATAAAAATGAACCAAATAGATTTTTAAAAAGCATTTCTGCAGACTATTAACTATATTTTTGTAATGTTAAATAAACAAAACTACAAAACTCTTCAGCTTGCTTCTAATTAAACAAAGACAGTATCCACCATCTTTGACATGTGCACTTCACAGTTCTATGATCTTGTTTGTTAATTTCAAATAAATAATGTCAAATATACAATGAAAATGCTTAAACAAGAAGGAACCAAATTTCTGATGTATTAAATTAGAGCATCTTCTGACAAAGTTTAAAAATGAAAGAGACCTAAAAGTGTGTAAAATAACATGTTCTATATTGAAACTTAAATTCCACTTTGATGTAGATATTATAATCAAAACAAAATCTTTTGGTGTAACAACTGAATTTTACATGTACCCTGGTAAATGTTCATGCAAGTCAAGTCCATCATGGGCTCTTATATTCACTTTCAGTCACACTCCCACTTAAGAAAAAATAGGGACTGTGGCAATAATCTCTGACGTAAGAAAAGTTTTCAAATGTGGCAAGCGACTAGTAAAATTTAAAATATTTAAATCAGTGACTAATTCAAAATAATACTAAAATGAAATGAATATTCTACTTTTCATTTCCATTTTATAATAAAGAGTCATGAAAATGTTTTTTAGAGTAAACTATTCAAACATCTGGAAGATTTCTCAAAGGCTTAACATAAGTTTAAGTAGAACCTACCTTTAAAATTTGGCCTGATTCTTGCATCGTATCCTGATGTCCTTCCCATTAATTTGTCCAAGAAATCTGAAGGCGATAGGGTCTGTGAAGGTTGTTTTCCTGACCTGGAGTCATGGTCCTTGCAGAAAGTCGTCCTAAACACATCATCAACTCGTTTAGCAACAATTTCATTTTCATGCCTTGAGAAGTAATGCTCACAGAATGTTTATCATCACATTTTGGTAAAGATATTTGATATATTAGTAAGAAGAAAAATAGAAAAACACAAAGTTTTTGGTCAACTTCTGAACTTGAACTTGGTCTAAAGTTAACTTTAAATGATGAGATGTATAAATTCTTAGTCAAATCTCCTACGTTTTCAAATTTCAACTATAAAATGTCTGAGATAAGACAATGCACATAGTTAGGTTGTATGTAGAGTTTATGGATATATAATTAAAGCTATTTCTTTCTAAAAGAATCAAAGAAGTAGACGATAATTTTAAAAATGAATACGATTGTTTAAAAATCATTTCCCCATGACTTAAAAAAAATAGTTCCAGCATTTTAGCTCTAAATGTAAGTCCTTTTTAAAATAACAAGTATAGAATAAGATGGGCCGATCAAAGTAAACAGTTGCCACTGATTATTCCATTGCTTATTTTCTCACCTGTTAGATCAGCAATCAACCATTAGCATTTTTCAACATGATTCCTAAAAGAGAATCTTCACTTGGAAATTTAACTTCATTTTTAAATAGGTCAACAGTGAACATGTCTGTTACTTTTATAATTTTATCAGTTATTTATGTATAAGAATTTAAATTGTTGACTCTCCAATAAAGTATTTATGAAAAAACACTTCTGAATCATTTTGTCTTTTGCATTATCAAAAAGATCAAAAGTTTATTGAAATATTTCTCCAATTTTTATCTTCCTGTTAAAAGTGATAAAGAACTTACAAAAAAGAGCATATTTGGTTTGTAGCAAAGTAAATTGTTTCAGAATACATAGTGGTTAACTGAATGCTGACTTCTTCCATAAAGTATATATTTTCCAATCCTCCTTTTCAATAGTTTAACAAATAGTCTCGTTAATTCTATCACTAAGAAAATACTACATTCTTTCCAGTTTTTCAAAGAAGAGGCATTAAAAATAAGTGCAAGGATGATATAAACACTTGGTAGGAATGAAAAATTGATACTATCATCCAGAAATACTTACATTCCCATATGGAGATTCATCTGATTAATCAAGTATTATTTGATTATGATGATATTGGTGGTGGTAAGGATGATGATGATGATGATGATGATGATGATGATGATGAAGATGATGGTGATGATAATTCTAATAAAACCCAGCCTACATTTTTTTCTTACTCATAGTAGGAGGTGTGAACCTGAAGGAAGCATAGTGGGTTTTCCCAGTATACATAGCATTATTGCTATGTTTTCCATTTATCTCGGTTCTGTGAAAAAACACCATGAAATCTGGTAAAAATTCAATGAAGAGTCCTACACTTTGTTGTAAGAGCCTCTCCTATCTCTATCCTGTCTTAGACCCTCTGTCATTTGATGGCTAGTTCACTTACTGGTAATAATTTGATATTTTGAGGTATCAATTGATTTGACAATTAGCAAATTATGTAGAGAATGCAAGTACAAAAGAATTTTTCACTTACTTTAATTATGCAAACTCTATTTCTCATACACACATAAATGCAAAGATGTCACATTAATTAAATATTGGTAGGTAGTCAATTTTTAAGTAGGCTCCACAGTAAAACATAGCAGTAAAAAGGGATTTTTGATGTTTCAAGGAAATTCCTGAATTGTAGCCCTCATACTCTGCTTCTAGTTTCTGAAAAATAATAGCAGTCCCAAGTTGGCTGAGAACTATCTCTCTTTTATATCTTATATAAAATGAGCATGCCCCTGCCAAATTAATCCAATCACTTCCATCATATAAAAGGCATTACACCCAATAATACCTTTAAATGTCTTCCAGAATAATTTGAAAGCAAAAATATCACCCTTATATATGAAATGTAAGAGCGGGCAACTCATCACACTACCTTAATATCACATTGGCTGTGAAAATGCGTGTCGAAATGTATAGAGTGGAGCTGTACATCATAAAACTTGCTTTTGTGAAAATTCACCACCCTCCCACTATAATTAAGCTTTTTAAATGAACAAAAGAAATCTAACTCTCTTCTATAAAATTAAAATAATATGATTCAGGACACAGAAAAATAGATAACAATTACACGACACGATTTCTTTTAAACAGTTTTCATGTGGAAAATATCAGCATGCAAAGTCGTTTCACCTACCTGAAGTGGTTTGTCTCTAAGAAAAATGCAAACAAGGCTGTCAAAATGTTCACTAGCTGCCGGTTCATTCCTGTATCTGTGATGCTTGTGGAAAATATCCCGAAATGATTCCAGAAAGACTCTAGGACAAAGTATCTATTTATTGTCCAGATTCAAAATCTGGCAGGAATCTAGTTTCCTTGAAAATCAAAAACAGATTTGGGTTTGTACAGTGTGCTGAGAAAAAACAAAAAGTGCCAGTCCTGGGCATCATGGTCAGGTCAAATCGAGGCTCAAGACCATCAGTTAACCCAGGAAAGACAAAGCCTCGGAACTGATGAATCCCCCAGCTGCTTTTCCTGAATAATAAAAATACTGCTACCTTAATCGCATCACCATGCAAAGGGGGCTGGTGACAATGCCATGCTGGAAGTCGGGTTGCTGTGGCTTTTGTTTTATATCCTTCCTGTTTAACAAAGCTCCTTTCCTTAGAAAATGTTATCTTTTTAAGAGAAGTTGTAAATGAGAAAGAAGAAAGGACTCTACGTGCTGGAGTGGGTGGGGGAAAGAGGGAAAAATTGCTGAGATCCTGTGCTGGAATGAGGGCTATAGAAAGAGACGGAGACGTGATCTTACCCAGCCTATAAATTTCAGCACTCGGACAGCTCCTAGCTCTGAAGTGCGCATGTTTCCTTTTTCAGTCGCTTGGGGCGGGGGTCGGGGAGAGGCATTCAAGAGGGGACATGCCTGCTGCTCAAAGGCAAAGAGTGACTGGCCGTTCAGCGAGGGGGTCCTGAAGGGGATACGATGACAACAAGGGGAGAGCAGAGGTCAGAGGAGAGGAGAGGGGGAGGGAGATGGGATCTGAGCTCCTAGAAATGCTAGCCTGTCGGTGGGTGGGCGGGACGGGAGTTTGAAGCAGAAAAGAGAAGGGAATAAGGTTTAGTAGTGGGAAAAGGAAATCGGGGGAAACAAGAGAACAGGATTCAGAGTTTTGAAATTATAATAGGGGTGTGGATAGTCCACTCCCTGTCAGGGGAAGCCAGACGCAACAGAAGAGTCCTGTGCTGAAGAGAAGGGGACATTTTCTTGGCATGGATAAGCCCGTGTGAAGAAAAATGTTCATAATGATCAATAATTAAGTTTAGAAGCCCTTTATGCTTTCTTCTTCTCTTGAGAGTTTTTGTTTTCTTTAGCCGCCTGTTCCCAAAAGATCTCTTTACTTCTCTACTAGGGAAAGCTTCTTCCACTGAGCTTTCTAAAGTGGCCCAAAATCCTTGGGCATCAAGTCACAGATTTGTAAGAGAAAAAAAAAAGATAATGGACCGGCAGGGGGCAGTAGCAATCTTTTCCTGCCCTGGTTAAAGGTTAGAACAGGGCTCCATGTTAGAAGTGGAGTAAGGAAAAGTGAGACTGGGAGTTTAGTTCATCGGCCCATTCCAGATATTAATCACCAGGAAGGGTCATGTAATAAAGTGTGTGTTCTTCTTCTAAACTGCCAAAAGAGATTGAAAATAGTGAGAGTTTATAAATCCAGTACAAAAACATAACAGGTAACCCTGCTATCTCAGATTAAGTTTACAAATATTTTTCTTAATTAAAAAGAGGAAGAGTAGAATAGTTCAGTGCAGGCAGTTAGCAGCTTCTGATGAGGGAGGATGAAAAATGCACGTCCTACCATAAGCTGGGTGATTAACCTACTTTTTGTTTGTGAAATAGCTCTTGTTAGTTACCTTGGCACCCCACTGCAATTCTTAATTTTAAAACAATATAATATGTTTAGTTTTTAGTTCCCAAATGACTGAAATATCATAGCAGAGTAACAAAAAAATTTTGTTTTTTAAGTAGATTCTGCCGAGTGTGGTGGCTCACGCCTGTAATCCCACCACTTTGGGAGGCGGAGGCGAGAGAATTGCCTGAGTCCAGAGGTTTGAGACCAGCCTGGGCAACTTGGTGAGACCTCATCTCTAGAATAAAAAATAAATAAATAAATAAAAAACAAATTAGCTGGGCGTGGTGGTGTGTGCCTGTGTTTCCAGCTACTTGGAAGGCTGAGGCATAAGGATTACCTGAGCCCAGCAGGTCGAGGCTGTGGTGGCCGTGAGTGTGCCACCACACTCCAACCTGGGTGACAGAGTGAGACTCCAACTCAAAAAGATAAAAGTAGATTTTAAGAAAAAAATGCAAGTTTTTTCTTAATCTTTTGATATTAATATTATTCACTTAAGGATTGTAAAGTTCTCGAGTGGTGCCTGAGATTCTGCATTTCTTTCTTTCTTTCCTTTTCTTAAAAATTTTTTTCTTTTCGTTTTTTTTAGACAGGGTCTAACTCTGTCGCCTAGATTGAAGTGCAGTGGCACTACTACGACTCATCACAGCCTCAAACTCCTGGGCTGAAGTGATCCTTTTGCCTCGGCCTCGTGAGTAGTTGGGATTACAGAAGGACACCACCTCACACAGCTAATTTTTCTATTTCTTGTAGAGATGAGGTCTCACTTTATTGCCCAAGCTGGTCTCAAACTCCTGGCCTCAAGTGATTCTCCAACCTCGGCCTCCCAACTTACTGGAATTACAGGTGTGGCCACTGTGTCAGCTTTCTGCATTTCTAACAAGTTCTTAGCTTAAGCCAATGCTGCTAGTTCACAGATCACACTTTTGGTAGCAAGAGTCTATATGCACATTCATCAGATTTATATCCCACTAAGACAGTGAGAATATCGAAACCCCTTTTAGATGAAATGCAGCAGTGCCAAAGCATTCTGCTTACATACAAAATCAATTATCTAGATGTGTTTTCTTAGCTTTCAAAGCTTATGAAAAGTGATTCAATTTAAAAGAAAAACACCATGGTGTTGTGTGAGACATCCCTGACCTGCAGCTTCAAGTATGTTCACTTCCCAATTCATCCACATGGAAACTCTAGGCCTGATTTTATCATTGTAGCTCTGACCCCCCAAAATAAAATCAATTCCTGGAAATATTTCTTCAATTGGCTGTATATGGAAAAATAGTACAAGATTTTTGCAATCAAGAGTCTTTTCAGAAGAAAATATAGATATAAAAGTGGAAGAAAATGACTTGTTTTAATTTGTTTAAGGTTGTCATGATGCTTAAAAATATAATTTTTGTAAATAATTTATTTTAAGAACAGAGTGGTGTTATCAATCTTGAGTACGGTGAGTAGGGAAATCTGTGACAAAGGGAGACTCTGGCTAGCAGCATGAAATCACTGTATCATATTATTTTAGAGTTGGAAAGGACTTTAAAGAAGATCTAGTTTATCCTCCTCATTTTACTTCTCATTGCTCTTGAACTTGGATTCCTACTCTATCTGAGTCCATAGAAACAACTTTCACTTGTCTGCCAATGAATTTCTTGTAACTAAGGCCAAAGGACATTTTTCTGTTCTCATCTTATTTGACATTTCCCTGGCACTTCATGTCATTGGCTTTTTCTTCCTTCTGGAAGCACTTTCCTCTCTTGACTCTGTGACCCAGTGCACTCCTGGTTTGCCTACTATTTTGTCTCCTTGGCAGGCATGGCTTCCTCTACCTGGCCTATAAACATTGGAATTCCTGAAGGATATATTCCAGGTCCTCTCTTATTCTTACACCACAGTCTCCTACACAATATTAAGATACTATAACTTCCATTATCCTTTTATGGAGATGGCATGCAAATGTTTATTTCTATCCAGATCTATACATCCAAATGCTTTCTTTTTTATTTTTATTTTTTACATTTTAGATTCAGGGATACATGTGCAGGCATGTTACATGGGTATGATGCATAATGGTCAGGTTTAGGTGTCTATTGAGTCTGTCATCTAAACAGTGAACATTGTCCCCAATAGGTAGTTTTTCAACCCTTGCCCAATCCCTTCCACCCCTCTCCAATTGCTTTCTAAACAATTCCTAATGGATATCTCAAAAGCTTCTCAAATTCTTCATGGTAAAACCAAACTTTTGATAATCCCTCCAAATTCTGCTCCTATTCTACTGTGCCTATTCATTGCCACTAATTAAAGGCCAAGGCAACATCTCTAAGAACCCCTCTTCATCATTCACTCTATTCAGTTTTTCACCAAACACTATGCATTTTTTCTCCCAAATATTTCCCAAATATTTGTGCTTCTCTTTATCTCAAACTCCATGACTCCAGTTGAGATATTCTGTCTCTTGCCTATTCTGTTGCAACTGTCTTCTTACTTGTCTACCTGGACCAACAACTGGTTCTCTGCCACCTCATTCTGTATACTAGCCAGGATGATTGTTCAAAATCAAAATCTGATTATGTCACAGCCCCTGGCCAACACTATGGCTGTCTATTGATCTTTGGGTAGAACAAGGAAACTGCTTAACACCACCTAAAATTTCCACATGGTCTATCCCATACTTACATTGTCCTTCATCTCATCTCTTACTCATCTCATTCCTTCCTTTGGCATTATTGATCTCTTTTTTAGTCCCTTGTGCTTGCTGTATTGCTCAATTCCATGGAGTGCTCATGTCCTCCCCATCATTGTCTGGTTAATACCAGCTCATTTTTAAAATATCTGCTCAAGTATTATTTCCTCGGGAAGGTTTTTATTGACCTTTATGATTCTATCAATAACAATACTATGTAACTCTGATTCAAGGAGCCCATCATCATTGGATGTATACATGTGTGTGATTATTTGCTCAGATAATAAGCTTTGCGATAGACAGGGACAGTACATATTTGGTCTACTGTTTTCTCCCCATACATTCAGTGATAATGACAATAATCATAATGGTATTGATGGTAACTACGATACCATTTTATTTATTTATTTATTTTTATTTATTTATTTATTTTTTTTGAGTTGGAGTCTCACTGTCTCCCAGACTGGAGTGCAGTGGCCGCTCCTGGCCACCGCAGCCTCAACCTGCTGGGCTCCAGTGATCCTTCCACCTCAGCCTTCCAAGTAGCTGGAACTACAGGTGCGCGCTACCACATCCAGCTAATTTTTTGATTTATTGTAGAGATGAGGTCTCGCCAAGTTGCCCAGGTGGGTCTCGAACCCGCGGGCTCAGGCAATCCACTCACCTCAGCCTCCTAAAGCGCGGGATTACAGGCTGAGCCACCGAGCCTGGCTTAGGATACCATTTTAAATATGCACTCAGAAGTGTTGCTTAAACAAAATAATATACATAAATGTGTATAATTTACAAATAGTCCTGTCAAAAAATTCCCTGTTAGAGAGTTAACCATTTAAGAGCTGTGATTATTTGAAAGGAAACCAAGTTCAGTGGTTCAGCAGTTCACAGCATTAGGTGAAAATCAGAGACTGAATTTAATGTCCCTGATTCAAGTTCTACCTCTAAGAACCCATTGGTTATGTGACTTTTGACAAGTCACTTAATCCCCGTATCCCTCATTTTCATATGTAAAATAAATATAACAAAATATTACATAATTACAAATATACATGTTACATAAAATATTTCTATGCAGAATACTCTTGAAATTCACATAAAATTATAGCTGATGATGTGTTTTTAGGCTTTTAATCTCATTTCTTAGCATTTGCTTACTCTTAAAATTCATGTTTTAACTTTGTTCCTTGGGCAATTCCACTTTCAAAGACAGTAATTCTCAGGAGTTTTGAAAAGGTCTTAGTTGCAATGCAATGGAACCTGAAGTTTAATTCTCCTATGCTTCCAACTCACCAAATTACAACCAGTTGAGGCACGTGGCACCCTCATTTTAATACTCTTTTAATCAGAGAAATGAAAGTTTACCCATCCTATGATGTCATAAGGAACTGTTGTTTGGTCTATATTATGCTACATATTATTATTTTTTTAAGGTGAGAAGCAGGATTTATTGAGAAGATAGAAAAACTCCCAAAGCTGGAGGGGATGCGAGGGGGTTGCCAGCTACATATTATATTTAAATAGACATAAACAAATAGAAAAATTTCTTATTAGCATCAATATTGTTTGCTGACACTGCTAAGCCTTAATAATCTTTAACATATACATAATGCTTTACAGTTTTCAAAATACCCACACTATGTGGCAGAAAAATAATTTTTAATTATTTATTTATTTATTTATTTGAGTTGGAGTCTCACTCCGTCGCCCAGACTGGAGTGCAGTGGCCACTTCCGGCCACCGCAGCCTCGACCTGCTGGCCTCCGGTGATCCTTCCGCCTCAGCCTTCCAAGTAGCCGGAATTACAGGCATGCGCTGCCACGCCTGGTTGATTTTTTTTTTATTTATTGTAGAGATGAGGTCTCACTGCCCAGGTGGGTCTCGAACCCGCGGGCTCAGGCAATCCACACACCTCAGCCTCCCAAAAGCGCGGGATTACAGGCTGAGCCACCGAGCCCGGCTATATTTATATTTTTAAATGAGGAATATAAAGTTTATATAAGTTGATTAATCTTCCCAAGTCTACATGATTAAGTGACAAAGTCATTTTTTAAATTTACTACAAAATTATTTCTCTTCATGAGTGATTGAGGTTATTTTTCAAGTCGCTGCAAGCCTACTATATACCCACAACTATTTTTTAACAATTATGTTTTTGTGATTTCATCCTATTACATTTCCCTTCTCGATGGCATTTTGGTCACCATTATATTAAGATACCACAAATATGTTGAATGGAAGGCCCATATATATGAAGCTGGAGATCATCATCCTAGGTGTACTGACTCAGAAACAGAAAACCAATCACCACATGTTCTCACTCATATGTGGGAGCTAAATGGTCATAAAAATGGAAATAATAGACACTGGGAACACCAACTGGGGAGGAAGAGGATTAGAATTCAGAAATTACCTATAGGGTACAATGATCACTATATGGGGAATGGGCCACCTGAGACTCAATCCCCACCACTACACAATATGACCATGTAATGGCCATGCATGTGCACCTCCTGAATCTAAAATAAAAATAAAAATTTTTCATTCTTCCTAAAACAAAAGAATCTCAAAGTCAATTTCCTGAGGGAAAGTGTGAAAAGATGTCTAATATATCAATATTCTGTGTGAGAACTATTAGTGAACTCTTACAGGTCTTCTTACAGACATTTTTTCCTCCACTTGAAAAGTAGAGGTTGGGGCACAGGGAGGGGAAGGGAGGGGGGATTAACAGTCATCAATATCTGTCTGGGGACGGGGGCACACCTCATCAACAAGGGTACCTGCACAATGCATATTTGTAGACCTAACCCTTAACTGTACCCCACAATTTTAAAATAAAAAATTATGTTTAAAAAAAGAAAAGTAGAGGTTAAGAGAGGACCCATTAACTTATAATTGACAACAACCAAGTATAGGTTTGAGGCAAATTAGAGAGGGCAAGAAGCTGTTTTATCATGTTTTTAGTTGTTAGGGATGCATCCACACAGAGAACAATAAAGGCGATATTAACTTGAAAAAAATGTACCTGTTAAATATTAGGAGAGATTCACCTGCCTCAAATAGACACTGTTCTCACCATAAATCCCTTGGTTAGAATAGATTTCCAGGTGAAAAAACTCTCTGGAATGAGTATGTGTGGTCATTATAATATTGTTTTAATCCATGTGGCTTGTGAGATCAATATTAGTGATTGCCATTTCTTTACTATATATAGTATTAGTTAGGGTTCTTCAGAGAGACAGAACCAATAGGATATGGCATACCTCTTTTTTATCACACATCATTGCAATTCACAGATATTGCATTTCTTTCTTTCTTTCTTTCTTTCTTTCTTTCTTTCTTTCTTTCTTTCTTTCTTTCTTTCTTTCTTTCTTTCTTTCTTTCTTTCTTTCTTTCTTTCTTTCTTTCTTTCTTTCTTTCTTTCTTTCTTTCTTTCTTTCTTTCTTTCTTTCTTTCTTTCTTTCTTTCTTTCTTTCTTTCTTTCTTTCTTTCTTTCTTTCTTTCCAGTTGGAGTCTCACTCTGTGAGTGAGACTCACAGAGTGACCAGACTGGAGAGACCACAGACCACAGAGCCCAGACTGGAGTGCAGTGGCCGCTCCTGGACAACGCAGCCTCGACCTGCCGGGCTCCGGCGATCCTTCCGCCTCAGCCTTCCAAGTAGCTGGAACTACAGGTGCGCACTACCACACTCAGCTAATTTTTGATTTATTGCAGAGACAATGTCTCACCAAGTTGCCCGGGTGGGTCTCGAACCCGCGGGCTCAGGCAATCCACTCACCTCAGCCTCCCAAAGTGCTGGGATTACAGGCTGAGCCACCAAGCCCAGCCTGCATTTCTTAAAAATTGAATGTCTGTGACAACCCTACATTGGGGAAATCTGTCGGTGCCATTTGTAAAAAATAATGTGGTCACTTCATGCCTTTATGTCACATTTTGGTAATTCTCACAATATTTCAAACTTTTTAATTATCATTATATCTGTTATGGTAATCTGGGACCAGTGACTTTTGACATTACTATTGTATTTGTTTAGTGGCACTACAAACCACATTCATATAAGACAGTGAACTTAACTGATCAACGTTTTTTGTGTTCCCTCTCTTTGGGCCTCCCTATTCCCTGACACACAACAATATTGAAATTAGGCCGATTAATAACCCTACAATGACTTCTAATTGTTCATGTGAAAGGAAGAGTCACATGTCTCTCATTTAAATCAAAAGTTAAAAATGGTTAAGCTTATTGAGGAAGGTATGTCAAAAGTTCAGTTAGACTGAAAGCTAGGCCTCTTTTGCCAAATAGTTAGCCAAGTTGTGAATGCAAAAGAAAAGTTCTTGAAGAAAATTAAAAGTGCTACTTTAGTGAACACACGAATGATAAGAAAGGGAAACAGTCTTACTGAGGATGTGGAGAAATTGTTAATGGTCTGAATAGAAGACCAAACCAGCCACGGCATTCCCTTAAGCAAAAGTCTAGTCCAGAGCAAAGACATAACTCTCTTTAATTTTATGAAGAATGAGAGAGATGAGGAAACTGCAGAAGAGTTTGAAGCTAGTAGAGGTTGGCTCATGAAGTTTAATGAAAGAAACCATCTCTATAACATAAAAGTGCAAGATATAGCAGCAAGTACTGATGGAGAAGCTGCAGCAAGTTATCCAGGAAAGCTAGCTGAGATCATTCAGTGGCTACACTAAACAACAGATTTTCATTTGAAACACCCTTATATTGGAAGAAGATGCCATCTAGGACATTCCTAGCTAGAGAGGATAAAACAATGCCTGACTTCAAAGGACAGAATGACTCTCTTGTTAGGGGAGAAAATAGCTGGTGACTTTAAGTTGAACCCAATGTTCATTTACCATTCCAGAAATCTTAGGGCCCTTAAGAATTATGCCAAATCTACCCTGCCTGTGCTCTGTAAATGAAACAATAAAACCTGGATGACAGCTCATCTGTTTACAGAATGGTTTACTGAATATTTAAACCCACTGTTGAGACCTACTGCTAAAAAAAAAAGATTTCTTTCAAAATATTACTACTCTTTGACAATGCATCCAGGAGATCTGGTCACACAAGAGCTCTGGATACTCAAGAGCTCTGATGGAGATGTAGGAGGAGATTAATGTTATTTTCACTTGCAAACAAAACATCTATTCTGCAGTCTATGGATCAAGGAGGAATTTTGACTTTCAAATTTTATTGTTTAAGGAATAGATTTTACAAGGTTGTAACTGCTGTAGACAGTGATTCTCCTGATGGATCTGGGCAAGATAAATTGAAAACCTACTGGAAGGGATTCTCTATTCTAGATGCCATTAAGAACTTTTGTGTTTCACAAGAGGAGGTCAAAACATCCACTTTAAAGAGAGTTTGGAAGAAGTTGATTCCAATTCTTATGGATAACTTTTCAGCATTCAAGACTTCAGTGGAGGAAGTAACTACAGATGGGAGGGAAATAGCAAGAGAACTAGAATTAGAAGTGGAGTCTGGAGATATGACAGAATTGCTCCAATTTTATAATAAAACTTGAGTGCATGAGTTGTTTCTTATGGATGAACAAAGAAAATTGTTGTTGTTTGAGATGGAATCTGCTCTTGCTGAAGAAGCTGTGACATTGTGGAAATGAACTTAACTGATAAAGAAGTTGCAGGGTTTAAGAGGATTAACTCCAATTTTGAAAGTTGTTCTACTGTAGGTAAAATGCTATCAAATGGCATTTCACACTATGGAGAAATATTTTATGAAAGGAAAGAGTCAGTCAATGCAGCAAACTTCATTGTCTTATTTTAGGAAATTGCCACAGCCACCCCAACCTTCAGTAACCATCATGCTGATCAGTAAGCAGCCACCAACACTGAGGTAAGACTTAAAACAGTAAAAAAAAAAAAAAATTACAACTTGCTGAAGGCTCATATGGTCACTAGCATTTTTTTTGGTGATATTTGTTTTTTAGACTTAATGCTATTGCACACTTAGTGTAAACATAACTTTTATATACGTTGGGAAACCAAAAAGCCTATGTGACTAGAGGTATTGTGATATTTACTTTATTGCAGTGGTCTGGAACTGAGCATGCAAAATTCCTGAGGTGTCAGTATAGACACAAGAGTAGGGGTTTATTTTTATTAGGGGATTAGCTCACACAAATATGGAGGCTGAGAAGTCCTATGACAGGTCACCTGGAAGCTGGAGACCCTGGGATGCCAGTAATGTGGCTCGGTCCAAGTATGAAAGCCTCAGAATCCAGGAAGCAGGGTGGGGGGGAGGGGTGTATCAGTCTGAGATAGATGGCCTAAGAACCTGGGGGACTGCAGATGCAAGTTCTGGAGTCCAAAGTCTAGAGAACTTAGAGTTCTGATGTCCAATGTCATGAAAAGTGTGCCGCATCTTCAATAGAAAGAAAGATAAATGGGTTTGCCGTTCCTTTGCCCTTTTTTCTATCTAGGCCCCCAGCTGATGGTGCCCACCCACACTGAGGGCGGATCTTCCTCATTCAGTCCACTGACTTGTGAGGTAATCTTTTCTGGAAATACCCTCACGGACACATCTGCAAACAATGTCTTACCAATGCTCTAGGTATTCCTTAGCCCAGTCAAGTTGACACCCAAAATTAACCATCACAAATATCTCAGGGATCAGGTAGTCTGTCTCTCAAACTGAGACCTCTGAGCTACCACTGCAGAGTCCACAATGGCTCTTGACTTTCACGGCCACTCACTGATTCATATGTTTTCTATTTCCTTGCAATGGTTGCACTGGAAATGAAAGGCACACTATAGAGCCCACTCTGTTGGATCAGATGAGTTGATAGGAGAACAGGAATAAAAAGGAAAGGTGAGAAGTTTCCGCATGCTGATTTGTGCAGTACTGATGAATTTAAAGCTGTTTTCAGTGGTCAGCACTGTCCACAGAACCAGAATGCCTAAAGAGCTGACGCCACCCTGCATTTATTTTCTCTCATTTTAAAAAAATTCAGTTTCCTTTTCTCCTCTTTATTTTGCAGATTGCCTAGAGATACCCAGCATGCAGAGACTAGCTTCAAAGTCATAAAGCCCAAGTGTGAAATCACTGCTCTCCCAGGCTCCATGCAGGGAACTGGATCTCTGTCCAGAGATTTCTGGATTAAGTTACTTGGAAGTCAGAAAAATCATCTGAGGACTGGAACTCTTCTGTTTATTAGTGTTCAATGTTCACAGGCCACAAATGTGCCCTATGCCTGAGACATTTTCTGTTTCCAGTGATGATTCATGGCAAGGGATTGCTTCCCTGTTGGCTAATGTGAAAAATGTAGTATTTCCTTTCATAAGTGTAAAGAGGGCAAACAATAACTTGGAGGATAAATCAAAGGTAATCCCACTTGAAAGTATTAGAAAGGTTTCTTCTTTGCTATAATTCTAAAGATAAAAACAAATAACAATAACATAGATTCATCACAGTATCACTTGTCTTAGAATCTACTAGGTTTGGTTCTGCCACAGACATGAAAACTGCCTTGACATCACAATCATTATCATGGTAACTTTGTTGGAAATTTCTTTGGAAGAGTTCTCAGATTTTAAACTTTTACTACAGACTTCATTAATTCTACCCCCAACCCTATGAGATGCCTCTTCTGAATTGCCTTGGATTCACAGAATGCTAACAAGAAATTGATTCTGGAAGGAGTAAATTATTTGAATTTAAACAATAGCAATAGTTTTATATTTGCAAGCAAGCTTGCACTTGGCAATTGAAATAGAATTACATTTATTATAGTCAATGGTGACATGTTTTTATTATTGTAAAGCATAATTTAGATGTTACCAGGTTAGTGCCTATGTACCCAATAATTCTACCAGCCAACTAGTCAACAAATATTAAGTAAGCATTTACTATGTATAAAGTACTGTGTATTTCTTCAAAGGTGAGGCAAAGTAATACAAGATATTATTTCTGCCCTGTAAGGACTTTTGTTCTATGTATATATGAACATAATAAAAAATAATATTCTAAAATTGGACTCTAGATCAGGTTATAATCTGGGGAGATCAACTTACTGATATTCAAGAAATTTCTAAATGTGGCATTCAGCCATGTATTCCTCACAGTCTAAATTCTGGTTCTCTCCTGTTAGTGCCCCAAACATGTTACTAATCAAGAATGTGACATACTAACTCTGTAATACTTAAGAGCCTGACACAAAAACCAGAATAAAAATATAGCTATTGGGCCGCCAAGTAACCCATGTGGGGTTGGGCAGTGTATAAGCTTCCTGGGTGCACACTGCCTGGGAAGGTGTCATGATAAACATGACAGAATAATGGGATCTGACAGTCTAGTTGAAATGTGAAAAAACTGAGTGAAGCCTATTTCAAATAGACTGAGGGAGTCATCTCCAGCTTCATAAGACTCATTTGAGAAGCTGAATATGCACATCTGTTCCCATTACTCACTCCTTGGATTGGAATTTGATTTCTCTCTCAGATTTCCCTCTATTAGACTCCATTTTTGATCAATTCCATGGCTAATTGAAATATTCATCATGTATTCACAATGGTATATTATGAAATATTACATACTTATAAAGTATATGTGGAATATATTTAAATTACATTGAATAATAATAAAACAAATTTCATGTAACCATAGATAGCATAAGACACAAAAAATGGCCAACATTTCTGAAGCCTATTTACTGAATGCTCATCCATTACCTTATATTCTATCCTGAATATCATGTTCTAATTATTTTCTTTTATGTTTTCACACACACACACACACACACACACACACAGATATTGATTAGTTTCTCACGTTTTAACTGTACATAAATTGAGTGAGGTTGTTGGTATCCTGTGACTCGCTTTCTTTGGTCAACATTTTGTCATTGTTATAACAAGAATTAATTCATGCTCATGCTGCATTGCTCCATCCTAAGAAATTTCCTCAACTTCTTTATCTGCTCCGCCTTGGAAAGTGTACAATTTGGTAACCTTTGACATGCAAATAAACTTGGGAAATCTCACCATAATCAAGACAGTGATCAAGATATCCATCACCCCCAACATGTTCCTCCCAGTTCTTTGTAATCCCTCCCTCCCGCCACTCTCTGAATCCCCAATCCTAAGCAACCACTGGTCTGTCATGATAGATTAGCTTGAATTTTTAAAAGTTGTTTATAAATACGTAGAAGTGGGATGGCTGCATCCTAGTGTAGAGGTGTGATAAATTCCTTAAGAAGCGGCCGAAATGTTTTTGAAAATGGTTGTACCATTTGGCATTCCCACCAGGTATGTGTGACAGTTCCCATGTGTCACATCTTTGTCAACAATAGGGAGGGCTGAGTCTTTCCAATTTGAGTCATTCTGATATGTGTGTAGGTTTCCCACTGTTATTTTGGTTATGGCTTTGCTAATAGATAATGATGTTGAGTGTTTATTCTTGTGATTATTTGCTAGATTTGTCCTTATGTACTTCCTATTTTCTATAGTTATTTTGTTGCACTGTTGTTTATGTCAATTTCCAATCATTCAACACTAGATTATAGAAACACAATAAATTTTTGTATATTGATATTTCATTCTGCAACCTTGTTAAGCTCAATTTCTAGCTCTAGAAGCATTGTTTTTAGATTGATAGGACCTTCTTCATCGATGACCTTGTGTCTTTGAAAAAGACAGCTTTACTTCTTCCTTTCCAATGTGGAGGTCTATTCCAATCCAGGTCCATTGTACTTCAAGGACAATGTTGAACAAAACCCCTCAACTATGAACTCATCAGGCTGTAGATTTTTGGTTTTGTTTTGCTTTGTTTTGTTTGAGTTGGAGTCTCACTCTTTCGCCCAGACTGGAGTGCAGTGGCCGCTTCCGTCACCGCAGCCTCGACCTGCTGGGCTCCGGCGATCCTTCCGTCTCAGCCTTCCCAGCTGCCGGAATTACAGGCATGGACTACCACGCCTGGTTGATGTTTTGATTTATTGTAGAGATGAGGTCTGGCTGCCCAGGCGGGTCTCGAACCCGCGGGCTCAGGCAATCCACTCACCTCAGCCTCCCAAAGGCGCGGGATTACAGGCTGAGCCACCGAGCCCGGCTGGCTGTAGTTTTTTGTATGCAAACATCCAGCACAACTTTTGCATGTGAACCTTTGTCTTAGCTCCCCTAACCGTAAAAATCCAGGCCTGGGTACTGCACCTACTGCGAAGAACACAAGGCCAATAATTCAACCCACACTGAAGTCTTGACAGCCTGAAGGCAGTGCTTTCAGACTGGAAATCAGAAAATCGAGGTGAGCTATGAGGACACCGGGAAGGGAGATGGATGGCAAAGTTCCCTGGTGGTAGACAAGAAGTTTATGGTCTTCAAGGTGCAGAAGGGAAGTGTGTAGGCAGCAAGTGGAATGATTCCCATTTCCAGAGACTTAATTTAACCACATTTCCATAGAAGGATTTTAGGTAAAGCTTGCAGAAACGAAGTAGTGTGAAGGGTGGAAGAACACAGGATGAACCCCTTGGAAGAAGGCTTGTGGTGCATACCCTCACCCTGCTATGTGACCAGCCAGGATTGAGCAAGGGAGATGAAGAGTGTGGCAGATGGGTTGGGAAGGCTCTTTAAGGGTGCCTTCCCAGAGGTGTTCTCCAACTCGCGTATTGAGGCCCTCCAGCGTTTCCCTGCCCATGAAGCTGGCAGGATGGGGCATGGCGACGTCTCAGCTGTGCCCTGGACGCCCCAGCCTGGCCTCCCACACTCACCCCACCCTGGGAGCGAGAGACGGCGCCTGGTGCCGTCGGAGCCCCTCCCCCAGGGCTACCACTGGCTGGGCCATTGAGCGCTGAGCAAACAATGCTCAGGGGTGTGGTCTGGCACGACGTGGCGAGGGCTATGTATAGGGAGGCCCGCAGGGCGGAGGCACCTCGCTCGGAAGTACTCCCACCGCGAGGGTGGCAGGAAAAGGAGACGCTGCCAGCATGGGGGACAGGGAGTCGCTCTCGAACAAGGAGTCGCCCTCGGGCAAGGCTCGGGGAAGAAAGAGGAAGGCCATCACTCAACCCACCGAGTCACCCTCGAACACGGAGTCGCCCTCGAGCAAGACCGGGGGCAGGAAGAGGACGGCCGTTACTCCACCGACCGGCCGAGGACGTGCCGCCGTGAGCGACTCACCCAAGCTCCTCCCCGTCTTCCCCGGACTTCTCCCGCCCCAGAGTCCTGCCTGTCCTCACCTGGCATGAGCCTCCTTCAACCGGCACCCCTTCTCGGGAAGTGTGTGGTCCCAGCCCTCCTCCACCCTCTTCCCCCAGAGTCATGCCCTTCTGTGATCTCCTGGTTGTCGTTTCAGGCTCCCAAGAGAACGAGAAAGACAAAAAGATCGCGTCGTGGATATTCTCGAAGAACGGTCTATCGTAAAGGGACCCCAAAGGCCTGTCCGGAGACGGAAAAACCCGAGAAAGAAGAACAGCCGTCGGTGTCCTGCCATAACCCCGGGGAGCACGAGGAGCTCACGGAGCCAGCTCCGGAGCCGCTGAGTGTGGAGGCTTCCACCGCCTCCACCTCCCGAGTTTTCCTGGAAAGCCCATGACTTGACGTGAGGCCCAAGGCTTCCGAACAGCCTGAGAAGTCGAAAGCGGTGTGGCTACAGAAAAACGACCAACTGGAAAATTTGAATTACCAGGCGCCCTTTCAAGACTAACAAAATAAAGCCTACACCAAATGAAACAATGTGTGTGTGCGCGCGTGTTCTCTGATGGCAGAGAGGGAAGAAGGAGGGAAGAGGTGGCTGTGTGGGAAGGAAGGGAGGTGGGTCCTGCGGGGATGAGGGTCAAACAGGGGTCCCCAGCTAGCCTGATATTGAGGATAAAGTCTGGGTCACGGCTAGCGCTGCAGACGTATTTCCCCCTTAACGTCTGTCCCGTGGAGAAGAGGAAAAGCATGTTACATGTGACGGCAGTGTCAACCCCCCCCCAAAAAAAACAGGCACCCAAAGTAATTGCCTCCAGTACACCTACCTCATAGCAGTGTTTGTTGAATCCAACTCTTGGATGGAAGCAACTAAAGCCTGCAGAAAAATCAAAAACCTTCCTACCTGAAATCATGAACAGCGTGCTGAAGCACTGGAAAAAAATGGTGTTTGGATATCACAATCCAACACTGATTCAGCCACTTTCTTGCTAAAGATAACTTAGAATGGAGACCTGGCTACCAAGGATGCGGCAGTGGGAGTGGTCCCCCCCCCGCGGGGGAATAGAGAGCCCCGCAGACAATTGTATGAATTCATCGTTTTTCTTCTGAGACAAGTGTAGGTTCCCATACTGTAAGAAATGATGCAGTTTGACCCTGTGTACCCTTTAGCTATCCTTTTCAAAATGACAACATCT
>NW_007252947.1:0-120068 GCF_000164805.1 Carlito syrichta
TTCAGCCAGTAATGGAACCGGTGTCTCTGAGGGGCGGGCGCTCAGAGCCTCCCTGTGCGACCTGCGGTGCCGGGTGCCGGGCCGGGGAGAGAGCTGGAGGGAGCAGGGACCCAAAACTTCCCCGCACGCTGCAATACCTGGCCTTAGGAAATGAGGTAAAGTTTGTTGCTAGGTGGGCAGGGCAATGGAAGTCTCTTCCTGGAGAATGGCAAGGCAGTTTAAGCAGATCTGTTTTTCTCCGCTTGTCTGGGTCCTCTGATTTGGGGTCTCACGCTGAGTGCCTCAGCCAGGGTGAACCCGGAGTTCCAGAGCTCCAAAGTTCCAAAGGGCAGGCTCTAGACAGCGAGAGTGGCACTGGGACCCAACAGAGGACTTCAGCCAGAAATGGAACCAGCGTCTCTGAGGGGCGGGTGCCCAGAGCCTCCCTGTGTGACCGGCGGCTTGGTGCCAGGTGCCCGGGCTGGAGACAATGCAGCTGGGGAGGGATCTGGAGGGGGCTGGGACCGGAGACTTCCACACATGAGTAGAATGGCAGCAGTGGGGCGGGGGCGCAATATCTGGCCTTGCGTGGGACTGAAGTTCCCGGGCCTGCCCCCAGCGCGGTTGGTGGTGGGCTGGGGGATGGGGGTAGCGAAGTGATAGCCTTTTTGGGAACTCAGAACGTGTCTTTTTAAATATGCACCCAAAATGATTGCATATTGGCCAATCTGAAGGAGATAAAATCAGTATTTCTGTTCAAGGTTTTCTAAGAGCACTGTGTTTTAATTTCATACATATAGTAGCTTGAGATAATCATTCATCAGATTCTGGGAAAAGAGTTCATTTAGAAATTTAACTTTCTCTTGAATCTACATTGTTAGTATTCACATACTTGAACACACCCTTAAATAGTATATTGTCTTCACATCTGCATGTAGATATGTATAAGTTGTGTCAGCCAGGATATATTGGAGTGGAGAGTAGGAGGAGGAACACCAAAGCAATAATTGTCTGGTAATTGTGCTGAATATACTTATAATCAACTTCTAGAGCTAAGTGTACCATAAATGATGTGGGTGTTGTGCAGTCTCTTATATGTGACGTTTCCACTAGGACCTCCTTTTTGCATTCACTCCTTGTGTGTACCATTCATGCAGCCCAAGTTATATTTATTGACCGACCCCAAATTTCCTAACCCAGTAATTTGCTTTTTGTTACCCTACTCAATTATTTCCATTTCTACAGTACAGTATAGCTTCAAGAATATGGAGAACTAGCTATACATTGCATCCAGGAATGTGTAGTCATTTAGGAAAAGCTTTTCACATATGATAGAAGTGAATATAGGAAGGGAGGATGTTCTCAGTAGGCACTGTATGCTCTGGCTTATAGGGTTCCATGTACTGTACATGATCACAGAAGACCAAACAACTACCTGAGAATCTATGGGACATCTATTCTCTGTCTCACATTCATAAACACAGACATTATGTGAAAGAAAAGTCCCCCATCCCATTCAAATAGAGTCACATAGAGGAGGCTCCATAGTGAGATGGATGCTGTAGGCATACATCTGCAGATTGTCACCGTACAGACTACATCTGATGACACTGGAGTGGATGAGATTGCTCAAAGCAGATGTACAGGTTAAAGAAAGTAACAGAGATAAATCCTGAGAAAGATCAACATTTAACAGATGAATTCGTGCATAAGAGAAGGAAAAGACTGGAAAATGTTGCCATCATGAAGCTAAGGGAAGAGAATATTTCATGCCAAAGGGGAGACCCTGGCCAAGTATGTCATATACTAGTATAAAACCAAGTTAAATGGGGGCTGAAAGATGTACATTAGATTTAGAATCCAGAAATTTCATTCTGGCCTTAATGAGATGTGTTTTAATTGAGTGGTGCATGTGGAAAACAGATCATAGTTTGCTAAAGAATATAAAATTTTCTTCAAGAAACTAGATTGTAAAGAAGAAAGAGAAGATGATAATTCCTGTAAGGTGAGGGATTCAAGAGAGATTTGGGTTGTCTTTTCAAGTATAAAATAAATGTGAACATATTTTGTTTATGACAGAATAGTTCTAGTAGATAGGATGAAGATGAAAATAGAGGAGAGAGAACTAATGTGAGGTCTTTAAGAAGACTGATGTGATTAGCCAGGTATGATAGCACACACCTGTAGTTCTGGCTACTTGGAAAGCTGAGGCAGAAGGATCGCTGGAGCCCAGCAGATCAATACTGGGGTGACGATGAGTGTGCTACTGCACTCCAGCCTGGGCTACAGAGTAAGATTCCACCTCAAAAAATAAAAAATAAAAATAAAAGGAATTAGACTGATGGGAAGGAGTTCAGAGGATAGGGGAAGGATTCAAGTTAGACTTGAGGAGAGCAATGTCTTTCATGTATCATTGTGGGGGGAAAAGGAAAGAAGAGTGTTAACATCATTTAGCTCATAAATTAGGTAGGGATAAGAGGTTGAGGGGTGTTTCCATTCAATGGCTTTCTTTTTTTCTAAGATTGAGGGGAATAAACAAAACAAAATGTTCCAGTAGATGGATTGAATTATTAAAACCATTTGTAAGTCAAAATCACTATAATCAGGGAGATTTCTGGGAAAAATGAGAATAGGCATCCACTCTACCAGTCCTCAATCTTGACAGAAATTATTATGGGAATGTAAAAATGTGAAGATGTTAAGAATCCACTAAGAACTCACCTGATTCCATGTAGTAGGAAATGCTAGACTTGACTAAATATTCTTAACTTTAGGTCAAAGAGTGAGAAAACCATGTTGACATTGCACATTGGTATTGTTCCTGGGTAGCTGGGCAGAGACCCTAAAGTCATGCATTCATTCTTTCTGGGAACACTGAGGAAAAATCCATCCTTACCTTTTCCAGCTTCTAGAGGTGGCCACATTCCTTGGGCCATGGCTGCATTTACTATAACTTCTGCTGTCATCATCACACCCCTTTCAATTTACTCTAACCCTCCTGCTTCCCTCTTTTAATGATCTTTGTGATTACACTGAGCTTACCTGGATAATTCAAAATAGTATCTCCATTTTAACATTCTTAATTTAGTCATACCTGCTAAATCCCTTTGGCCATGTAAGCTAGAATTCACAGGTTCCAGGCATTAGGACATAGACATCTTGGGGCATTATTCAGCTTACCACATAGCAAAAGACCTTAAATGTGCTCAAAAGAATAAAAATAGAAAAGAAAGAGCCAGTTGAGATGGACAAGTTTAATATACATGAAAAAGAGGTGACAATCCATTGTGTATTGCTCCTGGTCAGAAAGTAATCATACCCAAAGCCTAATTAAATGAATTAAGGAAGAGTTTCGAAGTTTGAGGAGAATGGAGATGTTTTGAAAAAATTCATTCTGAAGAGGAAAGAGACCAGACCAGAGAAATTACAGTATAACTATTGGCTAGTGGTGGGGCCCATTTGAGCTTAGTGATCATAAACTTATAGAGATTTAGCTATACTATTTTGTGAACATCTCCCAAGTGATATGATTTTCTGGTACAGGCATAAAAAACATAGATAAATGGATTTCTCTGTAGTATAGAGTATTTAAAGAAAAAAAGAGAAGCAAAGCAGTTTAGACTATTAACAAAAATAGTTTATTGTAATAATAGATCATGAACTCAAAAGAGGGTAAGAAAAGAAAGGAAACAACTCTATGCTGCTGTGAACATCCTCATACTAACTCTTTGTTTTTATCTCTGATTAGACCCCAAGAAAATTCTCAAAATTGGATATTTCTTGGTAGAAAGTAGATTGCTAAATTAGATGTACAATGTGATCAAAATTATAATTGTGTAACTCATTTTGAATGGTCTGAACTAGGAAAGGCACCAATAGAAAATAACTATTTTTCTACAGTCACATGCTTCGGTTGCTCTGGGGTACACCAGTAGTTTCTTTCCATAATTAAAACTCACTCTAGGGAATTAAAAAGAAGCATCCTGCTACCTAAATAAAAGCTTAAATCCTGTATCCACTTCAAAGATTTTTCCTCCAGTAGTTCAGAGCTGTCTTGAATGACTTGGGGAGAGAGAATAGAGAATACTCTTTTTATTCCTTCTGAATCTCCTACACTTCTGTTTCTGGCTTCTCTAAGGTCAAGGCTGGTGTGATACACAGAAAAATGGCAACCCCAAAGATAGTCTCGTCTTAGTCCTTAGAAGCTGTGAATATGTTTCCCTACATAGCAAAAGGACTTTGCAGATTCAATTAAACTAAGGATTTTGAGATGGGGTAAGACCCATCAGTGTCTCTAACCTATAGGACTATAAGATAATACAATTGTGTTGTTTTTAAGCTGCAAAATGTGTAGGAATTTGCTATACCAACAGTAGGAAACTAATACAGTTGGGAAAGAAGCACTTTTGAGGAACAGTTTAAAAGTATTTCATTTAATTAATGCTGTGTGATCCTCTCTATACTGCTGATGCACTCTGAGATGCAAACATCCAAATATTGGCTCTGTCATAGAGTTCATATATAGATTCTGCAGAAGGCTCTGTAGAAGCATCTTCCTACCCCCATTCAGCTCCCTGACATGGAGACTCTGGCAGTACCTGTTCTGCCTACTCTTTCCCCCTGCCCAGCTCCAGGTCCTGTGATACATCCCACATCCTCTTAAAATCTCTAGAACACAGTATAGGCAGAACAGCTCAAGTACTGTTATCTTCCCCCTTGGCTTACATGTCTTCACCCTGCCAAAGAATGAGAATGCAAGCTAGTGCATGGTCAGAATTCTCTCTCCTCCTCCTAATCTTCCCATAGTACTTGAACAAGCCTCCTGCCTTCAACATTCACTAGGACGGAGAGAAGCTGTCTACATTCACCTGTCTGTGTTAATGTATGACCCTAAACTTCAAAGGATGGGTGCCAGTTTTAGCCAATACTCACCATGTTAGGGTGAATCTATGCATTTCTATGCCCAGCAAGCATCCAGCCTGGGAATAGGATGCTGGTCTCTCCTTTCTGCAGGCATCTCCACCCCCTCCCAATGTCATCCTTAGCCCCTCCCAATGTCTTCTGAGTGGTTGTTTGAAGCCCAGCCACTTGATTTGAGGCAGTCATCACCTTTCTTCTCCTCCCAGTAAAGAAGGGAGGGGGAATATCCCAACACTCCACCCAAGTGAATGCTACTATTTCCACAAAATCTCTTCTAATGTGGGCTGGTCATGAGTGCTAGGAGTACAGGACCATTTCAACCATTTGTATGGAAGCCTCCTACTGGTTTATCTATCTTTAGGGACTCCCTTAAGATATGGGATTACTTAACCTTCATACTCTTCAGCTTTGGTACTTTAGTTGCAATTATATATAGAAGGAATATAAAGTCTTTTAAATAACATGCATAAACCTATAATTACCTAATAATTTGTGTCAAAAATAAGATTATCTATTGAGTCTCATCCAAGTAAAATGTGCAAATTATCCATTTAACTTTTCAGCCACTTTATGTTTTGCTGATATAAACTGAGATTTTTATCCCAACTTATTATTGATTGATTATAAGGTTTTTTAAATGTGTGTTCCCTTCCAAAAAATCATAACACTTGCTATCTGTTATGCAACCACATTTACCACACTTTTTTGGACTGAGTCTGTTTACATAGTTTTGGTGTTTGTTGGCAGTTCCTTCATACCATGATTGTCCTCATTTGAGAGGGATTTGAGATGACTCATCTCCTATTTGGCATGTTCAAAATTCTTTCTTGCAAAAAAAAAAATCCTTTCTTTCAGGAAAAAAAAAATATGTATATATATTTTTGTGTGAGCAAAAATATTTTTTCTTTCCAGACTGACATTTAATGACAAAGAGAAAATGATGTGAGCTAATTAATTTCCCCTTTTAGTTAATCTGCTATTTTTCTTCTTGAATGCTGTAGAAAATGTTTCACTGTACATGAAATTATCTGAGATTTGTTTAGGAGATGGTTGTTCTTTATCAGTTTTACCTGGTACATTAAGAGTCCTTTTCATCTACAATCACAGAATTCTTCAGCTCAAAGTTTTTCCTATAACCTAGAGTTCTATTTTACACATAAGAAAACTGAGACTCAGAGAGAAGCCATCACATGACCAGGGTCACATGGTGATCATTTATTTTATTCATTCTATTTTATTTTTCAAGAACACTGATTATCCATGAGTTATATGTCTACTTTCTGTCATCCATGTCTATTAAATTTCTGTGATTTGTACTCTTTTTTCCTCTGTGTTTTGAATAAGTCTTCAAAACTTACTCTTTTCATTCCTGATTTAATTTCCTGAAGTTCCAAGTAACTTTTAAATCACTAAAAAAGCTCCCATCAAATATATTTGGATACTAATCAAATCACTTCATAAATGACTTCCTAATCTTGTTTGAAATGTTTTTAAACTACAGTGGGGAAGAAATATATTTGACTACAAAAGTGTTTTGAAATTCTTTTTTTAAAAAATTCTAAATTAAAAGACAACTAGAGAAAAATGCTGCAAACTTGCTAAACAAAGCTTAGAATATTTATTATATAGCATGCTAATATAGATTTATTTTTATTACATCACAATTTTGAAATGAATAAAGGCAGTAAACATATAATTCAAAAGGATTAAAATATAACATAGTGCACACATGACAACTTAATTTTAGCATAAAGCATTTAAAAACCGTGAATTAAAGCAATTACCTGGTGCCATATTTTTGACTTACCAACAAGCAATGCTATTTAATATAGATCAGGGAACTTTGACATTGACATTATCAAACTTTGACATTAAGATTGTTACCATGTATTAGAAAGGAAATTTTATATTATCTACTAACAAATTGTTAATGGTTTATGGTTAATAATGCTGTTCATGGAAATCTATTATAATGAAATAATAAATAGGTGAACTAACCCAAACATAGAAAGACAAATATGGCGTGTTTTCACTCATATATGGTAGCTAAAACATGGGTCTCATGAAGATAAAAAGTAGATTGGTGGTTACCAAAGCCTGGATAGAGGAGGGGAGCAGGAAGGTGAAAAGAAGTTGATTATTGTTGCAAATATATGGCTTAATAAAGAAAATAAAACCTAGTGTTAGATATTATAGATCAGTAGGGTGACAATAATTTGCATATTGTATATTCCAAAATAGCTACAAGAAAATTCAAGTGGTTCAGCATAATGAAAAGACAAATGTTAATGGTGATGGATATCCCAAGTACACTGATTTGATCTTTGCAAATCTTATGGATGAATTAAATTATCACATGTACCCCAAAACTGTGTACATCTATTGCGCATCAATAAAAAACTAAAAAGAAATTTTAAAAGAAATATTTGTTAAATTATCTGTGCAAAACTATTCATGTCAGAGCGGTTTACAGTAGTAAAATTGGGACCAAAGTAATATCCTTCAACAAAATTTTCTCAAAGAAATCATCATATATTCGTTTTACAGAACATTACAGAAACATTTAAAAGTCATCTTATATTATAAAGACTGTATAATAGTATAAAAATGTTTTGAGGTATTATGTTTAAAAAACATGGAAGAACAGTTTATATGCATGCCAATTCTATCAATTATGTAAACAGAATATCTGGAAAGAAATACACCAGAAGGCTGTACCTAATTGTTTTCTGTTCCTCTGTATGAAACTTTATATCATTGTTAACATTACTAATACTATACAAATCAAAAAAATAATAAATGTACTTTGACATTAACTTTAATTTTCAAAATATTTATCTCCCAAAGGTATCAGTCCAGGTTCATCCAGCTTTTACCCCACCTTACCTTTTCCCAATTGGAGATGTTGCTATAACATACACAGCAATTGACCTATCTGGCAACCAAGCCAGCTGCACTTTCCATGTTAAAGTTATTGGTAAGTCTTCTTCAAATCATTTGGGTATTGTGAAAACAATCTAATACCACAAAGTCTGTCTTCTCCTTTACCTTCAACAACTATCTTTCCACTGATTCTTCCTACTGGCATTGAAACCAGCTCAAGCCACTCCTTTGAAACCTATATATATGTCCATTAACTTTCATTGCATCTCTTGGAATTCTTCCCGTGTGAGCCTCTTAGTAAATTCCCAGTGGTTATCATTTCTTTCTTTTTAACTTCCATTTATTCTAAAATCACTCCAGCCGGGCTCAGTGGCTCAGCCTGTAATCCCACGCTTTGGGAGGCTGAGATGAGTGGATTACCTGAGCCCACGGGTTCGAGACCCACCTGGGCAACTTGGCGAGACCTCATCTCTACAATAAATCAAATATTAGCAGGGCTTGGTAGTGCGCACCTGTAGTTCCAGCTACTTGAAAGGCTGAGGTGGAAGGTTCACCAGAGCCCAGCAGGTCAAGGCTGCGGTGGTCGGGAGGGGCCACTGCACTCCAGTCTGGGAGCAGAGTGAGACTCCAACTCAAAAAAATAAATAAATAAATAAAATCACTCATCTGTCTTCTGTACCCTTCATTCATATAAACTTCTTTCATCAAGGTCACCAATGATCTCTGAGGTTACTCTGCATGCTTTTCAGTCTGTATTTTACATAATCATTTCTCAAATTTTACATTATTAATGACACCATTCTTATCAAAACTACCTCCTTCCCTTGCATCTTTGACACTAGTTTGTTTCTATTTTTCCTACCTGTCTTTCTTTATCTGTTTCCTAGGCTTCCCTTCCTCAGACTAACTCTCAAATATTGATCATCCCCAGGATCTCAGTCCTGGCCCTCTTCTTATTCTGTCTCTATAATTTTCCTGGATGAATTTTTTACTTGACAACTCCCATATTTCTATCTTCAATTCAAATCTCTTTTCTGAATTCCAAACTGATAAATAAAACTGCCTCCTGCATTGGTCCATGTGGATGTCCCATGGGCATTTCAAACTCACCAAATCTAATATATTTCTTAGCCTAGAAAAGGACACAATCACTTCACTAGCAAGCAAAAATGTGGAAGTTGTCTTTGACTCCTCTCCCTCCATTGCCAATATCCAATAAAGTATCAGGCTCTACTTGTATTGATTTTTTCACCTACCCGTTGCCTATGAAATGTGTTCCAGTCTCTCCATCCTGATAGCCACATCTGTAGTTCACTCTCTCTTTTTCTTTTTTTTTTTTTTGGCCTGGTTAGTCTCAATTAGTGCCCTTCATCAAGACATAATGCATGGAGCGGTACAAGACATGGCAATACATACTGATCAAGAGCATAGACTGTGAATCCAGACTGCTTGGGTTCATCTCCAGCTCCCCTACTTAAAAGCAACATGACCAGTTGCCTCTCTGTGCCTGTTTCCTTATCCAAAATAGGATTAGTAAATGTGTGACCTCATAGAGTTATTGTGAGGTTTTTAATTAGTTAAGATATATATAAATAATTTGAACTAGTACTCAATACACATTAAGCTCTAAGTAAAAGCTAGATTATAGCAACATATTGGCATTGTGCTCATTTGTCTCAGATCTATTTTTAGTGTCCTTATTTTAAAATTCAATGCATTAATTTTGTTTTCAGAATTTTGCATAACTTCTTGAATTAATGAGTGTATATCAAATTGGTTCTTTATTCTATAAATTATAGGTTTTAGGAAAAGTAGATAAAAGAGACAAGTGAAAATCAGTCTAATTCTTTTCATAGTGCTTAGCTGTTTTTTTTTAAATTGCTTTTTCAATGTTGTTTTAAACATAAGCTTTACCAGTCGCATGAAAAATGTTTTGAATTTTTTAAAATACCGTACTGTGATATTTAACTTGGAAGCATAGTTCAAGAGTTTTCCAAGTGCTAATTTTTAATCATGAAGAGTCAGCATAGTAAAGTGTGACAGCATCTAACTAGGTATTAGCTGAATTACCAAATTATAAAAGAGAGAAAAGGAAAGGTAAGGAAGAGTAAGTAGAAGGAAAGGGAAATGTAGGGGGAAAGTAGGGGGTGAGATAAGGAGGGAGAGAGAGAGAGACAGAGAGAAAGAGAGAGAGAGAGAGAGAGAGAGAGAGAGAGACTACTCCAAGGCCTACATTTTTCTTACTTTCTTCAGGGTGGATGTCTTACTGATAAATGCAAGGCAAGCAGGAATGCTTCTTGGTAACCCACAGAGTGCTGTCTTCCTTGCTTTGAAGAGGGCTTTCCCTCACCTTTGGAGAAAAATACATCTGCTGGTGCCTCCAATTCTTTTGACAGTAGTTGACTGAGTCTTTAAAGTCCTCCTGATTCAACTTTAAAATGTTTGACTAAATCAGATAAACTTAGAAAATCTTGGAATCTCCATTTGTTGTTTCTTTTGTAAAAAGAGTAACTATATACTGTCAGATGTGTAAATATAAATATGAATCGATTCAGCATTCTCAAAGTACACTGAACGACTTTGAGCGTTTCTTCATTCTTTTCTTTATTCATCAACTTGTTCTGAACACCCGTTTTGGGCCAGGTGCTATGCTATCTAGTAGGGACCTAACCGTGAGAAAAGAGACTGCTCACTGATCTGCATAGTTTACAGTTAGTAACATCATAAACCGAAGAAACTGTACTAATGAAATGACAAGCATGAGAAAAAGATAAAATTATATCTTTATTCATAAGACTTCGCTTAAAATAAAAATCTATATATTCTCACAAGTACAGCTCATTTAATTTCAGAGTGTATATTTTCATCAATCATGGATAGAAATATTAATACCCTGGTCTTGATAAATTGTAGTAACAATTTATCAGCTTAATGACCTCAGGCAGGTTTCTTAAGTCTACCTTGTCTAATATTCCTCACCTGTAAAATTAGAAAAATATTATTTGTTCTATCTCCTTAAAATGACGAGGCATGTGATAAGAATATTTTGAATATATAATATATATGAGTATTAAAATTAAAATTTTATAACCCTTTTGTTGTCCTTTAATGATGTATTAAAAACTCCACCACATCCAATTAAGGCTTTGAAACCAGCTCACTCATCCCACCTTAATTCCATTCTACAACTGAATTCCAGTGTTCAACAACATAGTCTCATAGTACTTTAACTTCTACTGTGGTTTTCACTCCCTCTCCTTTTTTCCATTTTCAGGTTCGCACTCTGTTCTGTGCCTTCATCTAGAATGTATCCATCTTAGAAATCCTGACTTGCTTATTCTGTGACTTAGATCTCTGCCCCACGGTTCTTCCATTTAGCCATCTATTAACCCTGGTGTGATCATTTCATACTGGTGTGACTTCTTCAGCTTATCCGGAATGGTTCTCTTCACTTCCAGGAGGATCAGCTCAACAGCTGTGGGAAGAACCTACAAATTAAATACCTGTCATCTCCAGAATTGTCTTTACACAGCAGTGCTCACAGTGATTTTAGGAACTTGGTATTTCTTCTTCATCAGATAGGGAGCAGTATAGCAAAAAGTAGCTCTTTCTTTTGATGTTGGAATCTGGAATAAGACATTATCAAATCATTCACAGGGCTAGCCTTGTTTATTAGAAGGTCAAGGTTCTCTGCCAATACAAGGACTTTATCGCTTGCAACCTCCCTCACCATTTTTGAATATCAGTTATGAATTCTTTGTCTGATTTCATGTTCTTTAGATGTAGAACCACCTGTCATAGACTGGTGCAGATCTCCACCTCCAATCCAGGTCTCAGAGAAAGAGCATGCTGCAAGCTGGGATGAGCCTCAGTTCTCAGATAACTCAGGTAAGATGACCAGGATTTTGTTGTCAGCATGGTAACACTGATTTGTATTTTATTTTAAAAAGCATTTTTCCAGAAGTCCTATTAAAAAGTGTGCAAAAGATATGAATAGACACTTCTCAAAGAAGACACATGAGCAGCCATCAGATACATGAAAAAATGCTCAGCCTCACTAATCATAAAAGAAATGCAGATTAAAACTACACTAAGATACCACTCAATTCCAGTCAGGATGACCATCATCAATAACAAAAAAACAACAGATGCTGGAGAAGATGCAGGGGAAAGGGAACACTTCTATGCTGTTGATGGGAGTGTAAACTAGTACAACCCCTGTAGAAAACAATTTGGCGATTCCTAAAAGATCTAAGAATTGACCTCCCATGTGACCCAGCAATTCCCCTTCTCGGAATATACCCGGAGGAACTCAAATCATTCTACAAAAAAGATACCTGTGCACGCATGTTTACTGCAGCACTATTCACAATAGCAAAAACATGAATCCAACCATGCTGCCCTTTGAAAGTAGACTGGATTAAAAAATGTGGTACATATACACAATGGAATATTATGCAGCCATAAAAAAGGACAAAATAATGAACTTTCACAGCAACTTGGATGGATTTAGAGTCTGTAATTCTCAGTAATCTATCACAGAAACAAAGAACTGAGTACCACATGTTCTCACTCATAAATGGACCCTGAACACTGTAATAATGCTATAAGAAAGGGATTGGCAGTAGTGGGAAACTTCCAGAGGAGGAAGCAGGGAGGCATACTTCATCAATAAGGGTATTCTGATCTCAAACCAGGTGACATGGGGACCAAAGTGAGGCCCAAACTTTACAATAACCATTTGTATACCTAAACCTGAATTGTACCCCACATCTTTAAAATAAAAATTTTTAAAAAAAAGCATTTTAAGGAGAAAAGAGAAAAAACAAGTAACAATGGTCCAGGCAGAATGAATAATCATATTGTTAGTATGTTTTAATGCTAGGATAATAATTTAACATTATTAATTTTATCTACCCATGGATTTTTCCTTTCAGTATTCAATGAGCATTTATTCTGTTCTAGTACCTAAAGATGTTCTAATGAATTTCTTGAGTCTCCAAGCTTATGTTGTCCTAGAGGCATAAACTATGCATTCTGTTAACATCTCTAGTGCAGTTCTGGGTATTCATATTCAGTTCTTAAACACTTACCAAATAAATTATAAAAGGCCATTAGAAAGTACAATAAAACTGAGCAAATCAAACTGAAGTATACGTTAAAGTTTCCATTAAAACCCAGAAAACGACATAAAAATTAAATCGACTTTTTAAACTCCCAATGTTTCAATAGGCTGACCTATTGGAAGAAAATCATTTGTTTAGCAAGAATGCCTTCATTTAGTGGAGTTTTTGGGTCTAATATTTCTTTTTTTAACTTTTAATTTTTTTATTTTTAAATTATGGGGTACAATTCAGGGTTAGGTATGCAAATACTCATTGTGCAGTTTCCCTTGTTGATGAGGTGTGCCCCCCTTCCCCAGAGTCTAATATTTCTATATTGTAGTATAAATATTAGATCTTTATTTTTCTACTAGTGAGAAAATCAACATAAAGAGAATGTCCAGCTGATTTGCATAAATAGAAAATGAAACTTCAAATCAAATAAGAGACTAATAAAGTGACTACAGACCAATAACTCCCAAATTTTTCCTTTCTTATTTTTTTAGGTGCTGCATTGGTCATCACCAGAAGTCATACACAAGGGGACCTCTTCCCTCACGGGGAAACTATAGTACGGTATACAGCCACTGACCCCTCAGGCAATAATAGGACATGTGACATCCACATTGTCATAAAAGGTATATTCTTTGTAATCCCCAAAACATCTAGTTGGCAATTGATATATGTTATTACTATAGTATTCTATTTTGTGAAAGAAAGTAGGCTATGAGCATGAGATTTCTAAAATCAGAACCCTGACAGACATTATTTAAGTTTCTAATTGTCATTGTTTGACCCCATGATAGATAAAAATATTAGGGGAGTCTGTAATTGATATTTTATTAACATTTTCTCTAAGGTAACAATGTATTATATTGTTCTCATCCTATTTTGAATGCTGAAGGAGACAGATTCTGAAAATGTATTTGCTACATGTTATCCAGTTTTCATATATATTAAGAGAGGCCCCCAAATAACCCCAAATTATAAATACTTTTTGCTTTTTATAAATTACTTACAACCTCTAATTGCACATAGGTACAACCTTTCAACATATTCCCATCTAGGAACCCAAAAGCAGATGTTGTCACTCTCCCACACTAAGAACATATGGTAAAAGTTTTTCTAGAAACAGTGGTAGACAGGAGTTCTTTTCAAAATTCAGCTTAAACTCCTATAATTTAATTTATATTTCTCATACTCCTGTACATGAATAATACAATTTTTTAAGCACAGGTTCTCCCTGTGAAGTTCCATTCACACCTATAAATGGGGATTTTATATGTACTCAAGACACTACTGGAGTTAACTGCACATTAAGTTGCTTGGAGGGCTATGATTTCACAGAAGGGTCGACCGAGAAGTATTATTGTGCTTATGAAGATGGTATCTGGAAACCACCATATTCCACTGAGTGGCCAGACTGTGCCAGTAAGTTTTAATTTTATTCTGGATCCCTTTAATGTATATGAGCGTGTGTGTGTGTGTGTGTGTGTGTGTGTACATTTCTCAGTGTTAATGAGGAAAACTGCCTTACAATAGGAATTAGTGGAAAATGGTGGCATGGATTTGAAATGTTTCTAAATAAAAGAATTACTCTTCCCTGGATTTAAAACTTTAGCCACCAGAACCTTATTGACTGTATTGCTATAGGACGTGATTCAGTTTTAGGCAGAACGATCTTGATCCAGATATTTACCAGAAATATCTGGAGACTTGTCTGCATGTACTTCTTGACCGGTAAACATGAATTTACAGTCTCCTAGTCTGCAGAAAACTTTATATTTAAAATAAGATCTGATATATGTGGTGGAGTAAAATATATCAGTCACATTCTCTCTAGTTTTGATATAAATTTTAAGCTATTCTATAATCTTAAATATATGTGGCTATGAAAATAACTCCACATCTTTATATAGTGTAAATAAATATTCTCTGGAGTGAATCTTTGATTCAGTACCACAGATGGACTTTAAATGACAGTATCTTGGGGGGAAAAAAGTAAAGCCCACCTACTTGAGCTGTTTTGTGTTTTGGGGATTTTTTGTGTTTTTGTTTGTTTGTTTGCTTGCTTGCTTGCTTGTTTCCAAATTAGAGAAGTAAATAGGAGCAATGTCATGCACCTGTTTCACATATTTAATCAGTAGGATACTATTAGGAGGCATTGTCCCTGAGTACTTTGGAACCCCTTGCTAAATCTAACCATGCAAGCTTCTGATGTAAGGAGAAATTTTCCTCTGTGGAAATTATACTTTCAAAAAATATAATTTCACATAAGTAATATTTAGAGATGTGTCAGTTTGTTTGTTAAAAATATAACATAAATATAATGATGTGCATTTATAAATATATATATATAATATATATAATAACTTTGAACCAGCCGGGATTTTGCAAAAAATTCAAGACATATGATGAAAATAACTTTATACCTCTTATATCCACTTTTTTATATAATTGGAAGGTAACTAATAATATACCAAAAGCAAACTCATCACCAGATAACTGCATACTGAGCTGTTTGGCACATGGGATATTATAATCAACTGATACCTAGAAACTTTCCTTAACTTTCCTCTCTGGTTTTTATAACAATCCCACAGACAGTGTTAGAATAAAAATATTACATTTCAATTATTAGATAGAAAGTTAACTTTTTGTTTAAAGACACTAACCAATTGAAGCTGTTTTGTCCCGCATTTTCCAGTACAACGTTTTGCAAACCATGGTTTCAAGTCCTTTGAGATGTTGTACAAAGCAACTCGTTGTGATGACACAGAGCTGTTGAAGAAGTTTTCTGAAGCCTTTGAGACTACTCTGGGAAAAATGGTATGTCAGTAGTATTCCTCTGTCAGTTTTTAAAGGATGCTGTTAGGTTTTCATAGCCTTTTTGGAATTTCTCATTCTATTTCCCTCTTCTTTGTAATCTAGACTTATACCTAATATTTATCATTATTCATAGGTTTTGAATTTCTAGAATGAATTGTAAGTAGATCTGCATTAAAGGTTTTTACATTTTTTAAAACTTCCTTAGAAAGTCAGAGAGAATACCTGCCTTATTATTTAAAGTTTTACAAAAGTGCCAAACACAGACAGTATTTCTTTTATGATAAAGAGATAAATGTTCATTTAAAAGATTTTCTTTTTCCTGTGTTTTTTTAGAAAGGATTCTTTTAGCAAGTATGAGAAAGCAGAACAATGTATGTAACGGTATCAAGCATCCTGAAGACAAAGCGCATGCTATATACATATTTGTGTACCTAATGGAGTGACTAGCACTTTATTTATTCATTTGCTAACATTTTGTTGGGATACTTGCTATGTGCTGAGCATTTTTATAAATACACTAAGCATATCAACTGACATCCACTCAATAAACACTTTTTAAAAAAAAATTTTATTTAAATCTATTTAATAAAACCAAATTCCAAAAGGAGAAAAAATGTTGTCATCATATTGCTTGCAAACCAGGAAAATATTACACTCTTTAAGTCACTGTTACTATAGATCTGTACTTAAAAGTCAATAATACACTCATATTCATTATATCCCATCCCAGATCGGTGAAGTATTCCTAAATATCAGAATGCAAATTGTGTGAAAGTGACTTTTGTGTGTGTGTTAGACTCAGTGTCTATCACAAGCTAAATTGTAACAGGTTAAAGGTAGTATAATGAATCAGAATGTGCTATTGTGTTTAGTCATTCATTTAATAAATATTTAGTATGTCCTATCTTAAACACTAGGAATTTGGTTATGAGTCAAATAGTCAAAACTCCATGTGCTTATAGAATTTGCATCCTAATGAACAAACAATAAACAAATTGCAAGGAAAATATGTAACATGCCAGATGGCATAATGCCATGGAATAAAATAAAACAGAACATTGGAAAGCCTTGCTAATAAGGGTCCTGTATGAGAAGAGATCTGAACGGGGGAGGCAGTGAGCCAAGATATGAAGGAATGAGGCGGTGAGACATATCTAGTCAAAGAGTATTCCAGGCAGAGAGGACAGCACGTGTAAAGGCCCTGAGGCAAGAGTGTGTTTGAGAGTTTGAACCACAGTTAAGATGTCAGAGTGACAAGAATAAAGAGGGTGACAGAATGAGTGAAGGTCAAAGGGCTCACATGAAGTAGGAGAAGTGGGAGTCAGAAGAGAAAGCAGACTGAAGACAGCTTTATCTTCTTCTCTCTTGTCTTCTAGCCTTACTTTGTCACTCACTCCCAGTCATGGCCTCAGACCTCAAAAGTTGAAAGTTACTGTAAAATTACTTGAAAAGTTACTGTAAAGACTTTGTCTTCTACTCTAAGTGATATAGAAAGTCATTTGGGAGGGCCAATTACTGATGACCTTGGGCTGTAGAAGAAGCAGAGGACAAGAGAGAGAGTAAGAAGACCTCATAGGAAATTAAAGCAAAAGAAGATGGGTAGCATAGGTGGTGAAAAGTGAATGGATTTTGGATATATTCTAAAAGTAGACCCAGTAGGACTTGCTGGTACATTGGATGTAGATTGTGACAGAAATAAAAGAGTCAAGGAGGCAGATACACAAGAGCACACATGGTAGTGTAAGTGTATGGAAGAAGGATCTTTCCTGACTTATTTATTCAGTATAAAAAGATGATCAGTTGAGAGTAAATATGGGAAGGAGTGACTGGAGGTCTGAGGAGAAGATGGGGTAAACTAATTTTCTAGGAGAACAGGAAAGAATATTCTAAAGAAATACAGTAGGATTAGCAGTCATCAAGGTTGCATTTTCTCTCAAACCATCACTAACCATGTGGGTACAGATGTTGAAAAGCATAATGATTAATTTAACCAGGTTTAAGAGTTTTCCAGGCAAACAGGTTGAGGAGGAGGCATGTGGTGATAGACCATGGAATCTAAGATGGGTGGATAAGGAAGCCAAAACATGAGGGAATGAGGGAGTGGCAGTAGGATCAATGGATCATGCATTCCAATGAAGTCCAAGAATTGTAGGATTCCCGAGAAGAAGAAAATGTGCATTACTAGTAATGAAAAAGTCTGAGGCCATGACTGCAGGACTGAGTGACAAAATAAGGCTAGAGAGAAGAGGAAGAGAAAAAGGAACTGAGAATCCAAGGAGACAGAAGCACCAAGAATTATAATAGGGCTAGTCACCAAATGTTATTGGAATGAGGGAGAGACTCAGTGGGAAAATGCTTCAGGTGACTGCCACAAGGAGGGGCAAAGAGAGGTAGAGTTGATGGCATAAACTTCAGAACCGTGAGACTTTCAGGATGTGTGAAGTCATGTGATCTGAAAATAGTGATGAAGAGTGTGGAAGGCCTTTCTCCACCCTCAAGCCTACATAGAATTCCTGGATTCTGAAAGTTCTAATATTTCTAAAATATTTTCTGGAAAATATTTCTTGAAAGTATTCCAGAAAGATGGAAAGGTTTTAGAGCAAAAGTGAAAGGAACATAGAGGAGATAGAAAATAAGAGTTTTGTTGATTACTGACTCAGCTTCAGAGGGCATAGAGGAAGATTTGGGAGACTGGGAGAGAAGTAGGAAATGGGCCAGAGAAAAGGATCCAAAGAACCATATGAGATACAGGCTTAAGCGATAAGAGACGTCCCAGGAGTCCTGGGCTTCTGGGTGAGTGACAAAAATAGAGATAAAGGCACGAAACTAATCCTGTGATCAACAAACTGTTAGAAACTGTAGGGGAGAAAGGAGAGGAGTACCAGGGACCTTTAGAGGAATGTGCAGAGCTCTGGGGCCCTCCCTTCCCACCTGACGATGGAGTCATGAAGACCAGGGGAGAAAAGGGCTTATACAAAGCACACAGAGGTGTGGTTTTCATTTTATCCTCTTCACTTTTTATTTGCAGGTCCCATCGTTCTGTAATGATGCTGATGATATTGACTGCAGACTGGAGGACCTGACCAAAAAATATTGCCTAGAATATAATTATGACTATGAAAATGGCTTTGCAATCGGTAATTAAATTATATAACATCAGTACTTTGTAAAACTAATCTGCCTGATAAGAAAATAATTCTAGAAAATTGAGGCCAACTAGAAACATTTTTACTAATTTATTCATCAATTATTTTAGGATGACCATGTAAATGGATAATGTACTTAATGATCATTATGGATATATTAAATTTTATACCAAAATATTTTAAATTGCCAGAATTCTTCAGGATGACAAAGACTAAGAAAACTAAGTTATATTATGATGGTAAAACTCAAATATTGGCTTGCTATCTAGGAAGAGAATAGTAAATTCTAGTAAATAGACATATCTTAGAAGAGAATTGTGAGATACCAACAGCAATTTTTGTATGGCATTCAATTTAAATTACAATTAATCCACTAACATAAAATAGTTACATATGTAAAAATACTCAGATGCTTCACCTAAACTATGTTGATACTCAATTTATTCAAGTCTTGTATATCTTTAAGTGAAATTTTGATGTTTTCTCTATGTAGACTCTCAACATTTTTCATTAAGATTGTTCCTCAGCATGGTATGTGATTCTTTTTTTTTGCTTGTATGTCTGGCAACTTAACTTACCACCTTAATATTTCAGGAAAAAAAAAAAATATTTCAGGAGATTTCAATTGCATTTCTTGGGTCTTGGCAAAATTATTATCCTTACCAGTGATTATACCTCTTATTTTTATTTCATTCTTATAAAACTATCCAGAATTTCCAAAGCAATGTTTTAAAAAATAGGGATAAAATAGTTTAGTGATAAACACATGGACTCTACAACTGACTACTTAAGTCAATATCCTGACTTTACCACCTATTATCTGTGTGGTCTTCGGCAAGTTGTCACATCACTCTGTGCTTCGGTTTCCTCACCTGTAAAATGGGTATATATGAGTATATATGGCCTTCATATGGCCATTTTAAGCATTAAATGAATAAGTAGAGTTCTGAGAAGGTTATCTGAGATAGTATTAATTTACATTACAAAAGACATAGTTATTGCCGGCACTAATCATATTGGTAATACTTTTGGTGATTTAGCATTAAGAATGATGTTGACTATTGTTTTAGAGTTTTTAAATTTTTTAAATATAATTTGTGAACGTATATTTATTATAAAAATTTTCAAATGCTTAAAAACAAAAAATGAAATCAAGAAAATCCATAACTCCAGAAATAAGCCTATTAATACATGCTTATATTTGTAACTACATATGTATATAAAACTAATATATCTTTATGTATATATACTATATATATATACACTATACTATTCTATTATATATATACTATATTACATGCTATTATATATACATAGCTATCTATATATTTAATTATAGATGTGTGTGTATGCTCATGGTACTTTGTAAACACAAATTCTTAGTTAACATTGTATTGAGGATATTTTTATCCATTAAATATTATGCTTCAATACAATTTTAATGGGCGCATACTATTCCATCAATTAATTTACCATAATTTATGTAAATAATTTCCTATTGGTAAACTTCAGACTGTTTTTAGTTTTTTATTATTATTATTATTATTTTTGTGAGTTGGAGTCTCACTCTGTCGCCCAGACTGGAGTGCAGTGGCCGCTCCCGGCCATCGCAACCTCGACCTGCTGGGCTCCGGCGATCCTTCCGCCTCAGCCTTCCGAGTAGCTGGAACTACAGGCGCGCGCTACCATGCCCGGCTAATTTTTTGATTTATTGTAGAGATGAGGTCTCGCCTGCCCAGGCAGGTCTCGAACCCGTGGGCTCAGGCAATCCACTCACCTCAGCCTCCCAAAGGCGCGGGATTACAGACTGAGCCACTGAGCCCAGCTAGTTTTTAATTATTATGTGCAACTCTTCAGTGAACCTTTTGGAAATTAAGGTTTTAGATAAGAAAATATAAGATAGTGTTGTCAGTAGTACATCTAGAATAACCAAGTCTCTTCTGTTAAACTTGTTCTAGGTTTACCCTCCTAGATTGTTGGGGTAGGTTGCAAGGGCACAAGGACACACATAGAGTGAGTCAGTTGCCATCATAAGGCTTTGAGATAGGTGATATTTGTCATCTAATAAGGATCCAAATGGCAGTTTTCTAGATTAAGGCATGGGCAGGTGCCATGTATGATCCTGTGATTCTAAGAGACGAGCAGTTCTCCTCAATTGTCTTCTAGAAGACAGTCACAAGATCGGTGTAACATTACAACAATGCCACGGCAAGTCATAATGTGTGAAAAACAAAGGGCCAATAAATATGTCAAAATCAGTTTGATCTCGTAATAATCATGTAATTCAAATTACAACTGAAGTGAGATGCAATTTTGACCTGTCAGTTTAGAATTTTTTAGTGTTAAGAATCATAACACACAAAGTTGGGAAAGAAATATTCGTATGTTGAATGTGGAGGAGAAACTAGAAGGCACCTGGCAATATGTACCTAACGAGTTAAAAATGCTCAGGTGCTCAGACCCAGAAATTCCATTTCTAAGAATATTTCTCAAGATAAAAATCATGCTAGTGTACAAAGATGTAACACGGTTTATCAATTCTGAGGTGTACATTTTTCTTTTTGACCTGATATTGGAACGTGTTTTCTCGTTGATGATATATTTGATGGAATACTGCATATAGAAGAATGTTCTAAACATTTGAAATAACCTAAATGTCTGAAAACTGTTTGCAGTGTGCCACACAAGAGAATATTATACAACCACTTGACATAGAAACAATATGCTGTTGAGAAAATTTGAAAAAGATTACCAAGAAATATATGAAGAACCCAAAAATTTGAATTTATTTATTTTAAAAATATGTATTTATTCTTACATGCTTAAACTTCAGTTACCTTCAAAGTACTCTCCATTTGACACAGTACACCTGTCAAGATGCTTTATCCACTACTCAGTTTTTGAACTCATCAATTTCAATGCCCTTTAGTGTTTCTGCCGTTTTCTGTTTCACCTCTTCCACATCAACAGAACGTTTCCCTTTGAGGACACTTTTCATCCTGGGAACAACCCCCCAAAAAAGCTGTTAGGAGCAAGATCAGGTGAACAGGGAGAGTGAGGCTTGGGAAGGTTGTGCTACAAGGGGCCTACCCTCGTAAAGGAAATAGAAATTGATTCAAATTCTGCACCCACTCTTTATCTCTAAAGCTAAGATGATTATTATTATTATTTTTTTTTTGAGTTGGAGTCTCACTCTGTCACCCAGACTGGAGTGCAATGGCCGCTCCCGGCCACCGCAGCCTCGACCTGCTGGGCTCCGGCGATCCTTCCACCTCAGCCTTCCAAGTAGCCGGAATTACAGGCATGCACTACCACGCCCGGTTGATTTTTTGATTTATTGTAGAGATGAGATCTCACTGCCCAGGCAATGAGGCTCAGACAATCCACTCACCTCAGCCTCCCAAAGGTGCGGGATTACAGGCTGAGCCACCGAGCCCGGCTAGATGATTAATTATTAACTCAAAGATAGAATGGCATAAATGCCTAGATAGCTACATAGAGACTTTTATTTCTTCTTTTAGCGTAATCTAAAAATTACAATATGAGATTGTAGACCAATCCCTGTATGCAGTACTTTATGGGGAACTGAGGAAATGATCAAATACAACTTGAGGGTGGTTTAACATTAGAACCTAAATGCTTGGAAATGCATCTGTACAATCATTTGTTTCTTTGTCCCAACTCTCCAGGACCAGGTGGTTGGGGTGCAGCTAACAGGCTGGATTACTCTTATGATGACTTCTTGGATGCTGTGCAAGAGACACCCAGGAGCATTGGGAGAGCAAGATCTTCACGAATTAAAAGAAATGCCCCATTATCTGACCACAAAATTAAGTTAATTTTTAACATTACAGGTAAGGATAAACTGTCAATTTGAAAAAGTAACATTATGGGAAGTTCTTTGTTGAGACCTATTTCTCAAATCCCCCATGTGTTATTATTATTAGGAGATGATCCTGGAACTTAGAATTAGGGAGAGCACAATCAGCTGACTAAAAAGCTTCGTCACTTTTTGCTATTAATATCGCAGATGTATTTCAGGGTTCTCACAGCGACAAGCACCTTGCTTTGTTGTCATCTTGGCATGGTGAACTAAGGTGTGTTTTTAAAATGTAAGAATAAACAGGAACTTAATATGCTAAAATGAAGAACTCCCCTAAAAAGGTGATATAGGTCCAGCATCTGAGAGAAGGATTAAACAAATTGTATTGTTCTTAGTATTATCCAGGTGCTTACTTAATTGTTCAGCAAATAGTGGTTGAACTTATTTTGAATTAACTTTTTTCTCGGAGATTTTTAATATACTATTTATATTTGGTAAATACTAACTACAATGACTTCCTGAAACACTATGTATCTGTGTTATGTTTTGTTTTGTTTTTATCTCAGCTAGTGTGCCATTGCCCAATGAAAGAAATGATACCCTTGAACTGGAAAATCAGCGACGACTCATTGAGACATTGGAAACAATCACAAATAAACTGAAAAGAACCCTCAGTAAAGAGCCCCTGTACTCCTTTCAGCTTGCATCAGAAATGCTGGTAGCTGACAGCAATTCATTAGAAACAGAAAAGGCTTTCTTCTTCTGCAGACCAGGTTCAGTGCTGAGAGGACGAATGTGTGGTAAGACTATTTTCTGTGATCAAAAATATTTAGTGTATATTTGGTCAGATGAGATGGGAAGAGCCATTTTACAACAATCAAGAGATTCAGAAATAAAATATACACTCATAGCTCTAGGCAGCAACTTCAATAATAGTACCTAATACTTTTTGAACATTTCTGTATGCCAGCTGAGCACCTCTCATGTTTAATCCTGTTTAGCACTTCTGTAAGGTACTATCATTGCTAAGCACATATTACAGATGAAAGAACTGAAGCCAGAGAGGTTAGGAACTTACTTAAGAAGACTTAACCATGAAGACAGTAAGTGGTATAGCGAAGATTCCCACCCAGGCAGCCAACACCAGTCTTAACTTTTTTTATATTGACATGAAGTTCATATAACATAAAGTTAACTATTTTAGAGTGTAAAATTCAGTGACATTTAGTACATTTACAATGTTGTGCAACCATCAGCACTATTTCCAAAGCATTTTATCACTCCCAGAGGAGACTCTATATCCATTAATTAACAGTCACTCCCAATTCCCCCTCTCTCTAGCCTCCTAACCTTTAACCGCTATTCTAGACTGGCTGTTATGATCTGGATCAATTCCAGCCTATTTCCCAAATAAGTCATCTCATTTATAGATAATGGAATCTCCTGTAAGCAAACTCTGTACATTAAGCTGAACCCAATGATGTGAGTTTTACCTTATTCTCTCCATGGACATAGGCTTGTATGTCCAGTCTGAAAACTTTCAACTGTTCTTATTGCTAGTCCACGAGCTTGGGTGAGTTTTTCATAGTGTGAGAAATTCAACCCATCAAATGGACATTAAAATTGTTATGATTCCAAACCTATTCTTGTTTCCTCACCACCCTGTGAGCTAAAACTGGGAATCAGCCAGGCTCAGTAACTCACACCTGTAATCCCAGCACTTTGGGAGGCAGAGGCAAAAGGATTACCTGAGCTCATGGGTTCAAAACAGCCTGAGCAACATGGCAAGACCTCTTCTCTACAAAAAATCAGCCAGGCATGGTGGCACATGCCTGTGGTTCCAACTACTTGGAAGGCTGAGGCAGAAGGATCACCTGAGCCCAACAGTTCGAGGCTGCGGTAGTCATGAGCATGCCATTGCACTCCAGCCTGGTTGACAAAGTGAGACTTTGACTCAAAAAATAAAAAAATAAAAAATAAATAAAACCAGGAATCGCCTTGACTGGGATTTCTCATTTCTCATTACGATCTTTGGATCGCCTAAAATACTTGTAAAATGCGTCTTGAGAACTCAAACGTGCTGAAAAGAAAAAAACAAACAGCCCCATTACAAAGTGGGCTAAAGATATGAATAGACACTTCTCAAAAGAAGACATACAAGCAGCCAACAGACACATGAAAAAATGTTCAGTCTCACTAGTCATCCAGGAGATACAAATTAAAACTACACTGAGATATCACCTAACTCCAGTCAGAATGGCCATCATCAATAACTAAAAAAATAACAGATGCTGGAGAGGATGTGGTGAAAAAGGAATACTTCTACACTGTTGGTGGGAGTGTAAACTAGTACAGCCTCTGTGGAAATCAGTGTGGTGATTGCTAAAACTCCTAAAAATTGACCTTCCATATGATCCCGCAATCCCCCTACTGGGAATATACCTTGAGGAACTGAGGTCACCCTATAAAAAAGATAACTGCACACGTATGTTTATTGTGGCATTGTTCATAATAGCAAGAACATGGAACTAACCATGCTGCCCATCAAAAGAGGACTGAATTTTTAAAATGTGGTACATATAGACAATGGAATATTACTCAGTCATAAAGAAGAACAAAATCATGAACTTCGCAGCAACGTGAATGAAATTAGAGCTTTTAATAGTGATCTCTCACAGAAACAAAGAGATGAGTATCACATGTTCTCACTCATAAGTGGACCTTAAACAACTACCATATTACTGTAGGAAAGGGATTAAAAGTAGTGGGAAACTGCAGGGAGGGGGTGGGGGGTGGAGGGCTGGTAGCTGGGATTGACAGTAGTCGATATTCACCTGGGGAAGGGGGGCCACACCTCATCAGTAAGGGTACCTACACAATGAACATTTGTATACCTAACCCTGAATTGTGCCCCCACAATTTCAAAATAAAAATTAAAAGAGAAAAATAATCCATCTTGACTCAGGTCCCATCCCAGATCTAATGCATCTGACACTTTAGGGGTGGGTTCTTGGAATCTGCATTTTTAATAAGTACCCAGGTAATTATTACATACTTTAACATCTCAGAATCATCTAAGTACTAATTTCAAGTGTCCTCACTAGAAAAATGCCAAACTGATAGCAACATTTTCAGTGAATTTATTACTCTATTTTGGTCACAGAATTTCTGGGCCACTGCAAACCTATCAAATAGTGGATCAAATCTCCAAAAAAGGATGGTTCTAAAATTGAACTGTTTCCTCATGGCCTTCAGGTCTGAAGACACCATGGACTTGCCTTCAGTAGGCAATAATTCCTGCAAACAGATACAAGCTCTACTTAACTCATCTGTTTTAGTCTCACCACTTGTGCCTACCTTTGTCTCTAGAAACGATACTGTAATAGACAAGCATTCAGAGGAACAACTAAGAAAATGTTTTTAATATCTCAAAGCCTCGAATTAACCTAAATATTCATTGTTTTATTCTTTTCTTCTGGCAGCTTTTTCTTTGCTAACTATATATTACCTATGATAATCTGATTTATCATACCTTTGATTCGCACTTTAAAACCCCTACCATATAAGCCCTTAGCTTGATCAATAAGTAATATAGACTCTAAGTTTGATCCAAAAAAAGAAAGAAACCAAACAGCCCTGTTAAAAAGTAGGCAAAAGATATGAATAGACACTTCTCAAAAGAAGACATACATGCAGCCAACAGATACATGAAAAAATGCTCAACCTCACAAGTCATCAAAGAAATGCAAATTAAAGCCACACTGAGATACCACTTACCTACAGTCAGTTTGACCTTCATAACTCAAAAAACAACAGATGCTGGAGAAGATGTGGGGAAAAGGGAATGTTTCTACACTGGTGGTGGGAGTGTAAACTAGTACAACCTCTAGGGAAAAAAGTGCAGCGAGTCCTAAAAGATCTAAACATCAACCTTCCATATGACCCAGCAATCCCCCTTCTGGGAATATACCCAGAGAAACTTAAATCACTCTATGAAATAGATACCTGCACATGCATGTTTATTGCAGCATTATTCACAATAGCAAAAACATGGAACCAACTGTACTGCCCATCAAAAGTGGACTGGATTTTTAAAAAAGTAATACATATACACGATAGAGTATTATGCAGCCATAAAGGGAAAAATTATGGGCTTTGCATCAACTTGGGTGGATTTCAAGTATGTCATAGAAACAAAGAACTGAGTACCACATGTTCTCACTCATAAGCAGACCCTGAACATTAATCGTAACACTATAAGAAAAGAAAAGGTTTGGCAGTAGCAGGACACTGCTGGGGGTTGGGGATGGGCACATAACTTCAGTAGGGGTACCTGATCTCAAACCAGGCTAAGTGGTGACCAAGGTGAGGTTCAAGCTTTACCTGTACGATGACCATTTATCTACCTAATCCTGATTTGTACCCCATATCTTCAAAATAAAAAAAAAAGTATGTGTTGGTTTGGACAGGCCACAGTGCCCAAATATTTGGTCAAACATAATCTTAGCTGTTTCTGTGAGGGTGTTTTTAAATGAGCTAAACATTTATATCAAGAGACTTTGAGTAAAGCAGATTGCCCTCCATAATGTGAATGGGCCTCATCAAATCAGCTGAAGGTTTGAATAGAACAAAAGACTGATGCCTCCAGAGCAAGGAAAATCCTGCTTGCAGATAGCCTTTAGACTTGAACTGCAACTTCAGCTCTTCCTTGAGTCTCCAACCTACTGGCCCACGCTGCAGATTTTGGACTTACCAGTTTTGATAATCATGTGAGCAGTTCCTTAAAATCTCTCTAGATACATAGATGATAAGTATATTAATTGATAGATTAGAGATATGTATATGTACACACACACACACACACACACACACACACACACACACACACACAAATACACACATGTATCCTATTGTCTGTTTCTCTAGAGAACCCTGACTAATACAATAGGCAATTAGAAATAACCGTATTTTAACCGGACTTGGTGGCTCAGCCTGTAATCCCAGTGCTTGGGGAGGCTGAGGTGAGTGAATTGCCTGAGCCCACAGGTTCGAGACCCGCCTGGGCAACTTGGTGAGACCTCAGCTCTACAATAAATCAAAAAATTAGCCAGGCGTGGTAGTGCGCGCCTGTAGTTCCGGCTACTTGGAAGACCATTCCAGTCTGGGCAACAGAGTGAGACTCCAACTCAAAGAAAAAAAAAAAGAAAGAAATAACTGTATTCTTTCCCTCAACTTTGCACCTTCAAACCACTCTAAGGGGCTAATTCATCCTGTTTCTTGGGGACACATGGGTGAACCCTTTGATATTTATGGTCATTTTCAAATAATGAAAAGTCCTCTGATCACTTCCTATCACAAAATAGACCCACTTGTATTTTGTGTTGACACTCATGTAATGATAAAAAATCCAAATGTTACCTAAAAAAAAGAAATATAAGCCCTAAGTTTGATCAATAAGAATTTGCATTTTCTCAAAAAAAAAGAACCTACTAATGTTGTTTCTAGAAATACATTTCTGGAAGGTTTGCTTGTGAGTAAACCGCTGACCATAAAATTTAATACATAAACCATGGTACCTGAAAGCATGCTTTATTACTTTCACGCCTTTGGAAAAAGAGCCCAGTGTGTTTCACAGCAGTAGTTTACTTTATTCAGCATTTCCTGTTTGTTTTTCTACAGTCAACTGCCCTTTGGGAACCCATTACTCCCTTGAACATTCCATCTGTGAGAGCTGCCAACTGGGATCCTATCAAGATGAAGAAGGGCGGCTTGAGTGCAAGCTTTGTCCCAGGGGGACTTACACAGAGTATCTCCATTCAAGAAACATCTCTGAATGCAAAGGTAGTGGCTTAATGCACATTTTGACCAGAAGCAGCCTCAATTTTGTTTCCAGTTGGTGGGCAAGAAAGATTTCTTTTCTCCACTCATCACTAGGTTCATGGCTGAGACTCCTGTAGCAAAAGACACATAAAAAGATGTTTTACATGACATGAAGGGCTTCAGAAATGAAGACCCAAAGAAACAGAGAAACCTGTATATTTTTATGCTACGTTTGTTGAAGAAGTGTATAGTTGCAAAGAATATGATTTGACAGAGGGGGTATGATCTAATGGTAATAAGCTGTGGGGAACTCTGCAAGGCCTGTTTGTTCAGATTCTTCTGTGTCTCTGTGTCTTCAGAGATAAGGATGTTTCCTTCCTCTGAGTATAGGTTGGGCCCTTCTCACATGAAGGTCTTATGATCTGCTTCAGGGCAAGGTCAGAGATTCTTTCTAAGTTTTATGTCATGTTAAAGAGGACAAGGGCAGAAATTCAGAGAGACCTTCCTGCTTCTGGAGTTTCCTCAAATTTCCTTCAGCTTAAAGTATTCAGTATGCCAACGTACCATATTTTGAGTCAGGGTGTTCTGAGTCCTGTCGCAGTTCTAAATTCTAAATGACAAATAGGATGAAATAAGAGCACTACTGAAGGCAGTTTTATTTATTTATTCTCTCCTTATTTTAAATATAAAGTCTTACCTGAATGTTTCCCCCGCTTTAAAGAAGTCCATTTACCTTTCCCTTTGCAGATATTCCATTGCTCTCTCTTAGACTCCAATCTGCATCCATCAAATAGCCTGGATTCTTTTCTTGAATCTCAAAATAATTGGGGGAAAGAACTTTTATGACATTTAACAATTATTGAATTGCCTTCTGTTAGAATAGTATTTTATATGAGATAAATTCTCCATCTGATTGGAAATGAATAACTACAGGCACATATGCACCTATTCTTGCTACTAAAATATTCAGTATTTTCAAAATATTTTTATTCTTAGTCTCAGTGAGAGTTCCTGATGGAAGCATTTTCTTTCATAATTAAGTTTATAGCAATACATGTCTAAAATAAAGAATTTCAAAATTGTATCTCTTTGCCATCGTCACAAATGCAAGAGCAGGCTTTTTAAGGACAAGCATAACCTTCAGAGCAGAGCTAGGTGAACGGAAATGCACTAAAAAAATGTTAGCAATGCTGAAAAGAAAAGTCATTTGGGGGTCACAGGCAGAAAGAAAGGACAACACCGTGGGAGTCAGGGCATCTGGCCCAGGTCCTGCTCAACTATAATCCATCAATATAAATTTTAGAAAGTTGCTTCTCCTCTCGGGGCCAGAGGCTAAGACGACGTTTATCTTCCACTCTGCACTAGCTCTCAGATGAAACGGTGCCTCTAGATAGGATGAGATGGCAGAGCCAGTTCTTATTTAGAACAGCAGAGGTGCCAGGGGAGTCATAAGACTGTAGCTTCTGTCACTCAAGAGACCAGCATACATGTTGAGAACTTCTACGTGAACAAGCTTCCAGTGTACAGCTTGTTCTTATAATAATGCCTTTCTGTGCTGTATATTTCTAACTCCATTCAACATGTTCTGAGTGACAAACACTGTGATAGGTCATAACAGAAGTAACTGAAAATGAGCCTAAAACTAATTAGTGTACAGAAGCTTGGGGCTCTACAATATCTATATGCTTGGCCAACAGGAGAAAGAGTTTTTTGTGTCCCTCATTCTGTCCTGAATTAAAATGCAGAAAACCCTATCCCACGCAGTGCTAATTTTTTTGCAGCTTAATATCATTATTATTAACCATATTACATTTCTACTTTCAGCTCAGTGTAAGCAAGGCACCTACTCATCCAACGGACTTGAGACTTGTGAATCGTGTCCTTTGGGCACTTACCAGCCAGAATTTGGTTCCCGGAGTTGCCTCTTATGTCCAGAAAACACTTCAACAGTGAAAAGAGGAGCTGTGAACATTTCTGCTTGTGGAGGTTGTCAAAGCCTTAGGCACTGATATTTCTTTAAACCTTCTAGGTTCTATGCATGGGAGAATGGAATATTTTCTGCAAAACCATATGTCTACTATATGCAAAGAATGTAAATAACTGTATCTTCATGGAGAGTTCCTTTTTATTTAGCCAGTCAATACTTCAGTATAAATACCTGCAGTGGAAACACTGGACTAGTACTACCAGGACCACAAAAGAAGCACAAAACTTGGTCCTAGGCTTTAAATAGTAATAAGCAGGTGGCTTCATGATATGGCAGAAATACTTCTAAACTAGGAACTTAGTTTCCTCATTTATAAAATGAAGTTGTCTAGTGTTCCTCGAAATTCAAAAATGATATTATTCTGTGAATTATGACACTTAATTCCCTATTATTTGAAGATTTTCATGAGTGGTTATTCACTCAGGCTACACATTAGAGTTATCTACACAAGTATTTTTAAAATGCTAAAGCCCAATCTTCACTCCCAGAGATTTCTGATTTAACTTGTCAGGTAGAGGCTGGGCGTTGGTTTTCTTTGTAAGTTTCCCCAGATGATTCTAAAGTAACAGGAAAAGTTAAGAGTCACTAGTTTTGGTCCTCAAATGTTAGCACAGAGGGCATGTTAAGATACAGATTGCGTGGCCTCACCCCCAGAATTTTTTATTCAGTAGGTCTAAGGAGAAGTCTGCGTATTTTTATTTCTAACTAGTTGTCAGATAATGATGGTTCTACTGGCTTAGTGATCACATGTTAAGAACCCTTTGTTTAAGTAAAGTAAAAATACTAGAGTTCCAATTTTTAAATATTTCTAACATCCTTTACGGAGTATAGTTTTCCAGCAAAATACTCATGAAGATGTAAACAAAAATAAAAGATGAAAACTTAGAATGACAACAATACTAGGACTGACAGTCAAATTCAACCTATTGCCAGAGATTAAAAAAAAAAAATTGTAACTACTGTACTTTGACGGGTCAATGAAACTGGATTAAAAATAAAAAGTTGTTGGCTTCCATCTGCTACCTCACTGGAGACAGAACAAGTATGCTTGACTAAAAGATGATATTTTTAAATTGTATATTTTCCTTCATTCTCTACGCTCTTGTTAAAAATATAAGATCTATGGCAACCGAAAAATTTTAAAGCTGTCCCCTTATTAAATGAATGATGTTTTTAAGAAGCCAACCTGCTGATTCTCCACTTCTCTCAAGCTACACAGACACATTCACACACATACCTCCTACCCTCATTACACCCCAGCCACACATACGACTACATTCAATTACAGACCGAGATTCCTAGAAAACAGGAGTGTGGATAGTTTATCTGCGGACTGAGAAGGAGCATGTCCAACATTGCATCTTAGGAGATGTAGTCCTCCTAATAAGTTAAGTGTATCCGGAGAAAAGGAATCAGAGAAAACATACCCTGAATTATAGATTTTTATATACTCCATATACTTAAATTATGTCAGTTTAGTAGGCTCAAGGTTGATAAAAGTATATGAGACCTGAGGAATTAGGCAAGTAATAGTCATCAACCTAATGTTTCACTGAAGAGTTGAGAAGAAAATTTTGCTAGGACCTAACAAACTCACAAACCATGTGTCAGTTGCATAATACCAGCTTTGTATGTTTTAATTGAAAGTTAAAGAAGCCATCAGAGTATGGTTGAAATAGATCTACTGGAGACTCTTATTTTGTCAATATACAAACTAATTTTGGAAAAAAGTCTGCAGTAAAAAACTCTCTCCCAGTCTCCACTTCCTCCAACCACAAAAGCAACTCAAATTTTTACAGTGAAACAAGTTTATTTGTGACAATTTTTTTTTAGCTTTCTGAATAAGCCTTGAGGTTTTTCTAATACAAAATTATTGTAATTAAGCAGTTATAATTCCCAGAAAGTCTCTAAACTGCCAGCTCATTTCTCCTAATATTCCTAGCACATTTAACCACATTCTGCTTGTCATGAGTGAGAACTGGGAATAACAAAATTCAACACTTTCTTGTGGTGCTAAACAACATTTTACTTCAAACTTAAAGTAAGTCCCTTCCATATGTATTTTTTTAGTTTTCATCTCACCTTTTCTTTTTGTTCTTTCTTTTTTTTCTTTGCTTCCTTCTTTTCTTCTTTCTTTCTGTCTTCCCTTTTTATTTTCTATCTTTCAGAATGGTTTATTTTTATGGATATGTTATATAGTTTATCTTACTTTTTTTTTATTTTTAGGTGAGAAAGTAGGATTTATTGCGAAGACAGAAAATGTCCCATAGTAGGAAGGGACGCAAGGGGGCTGCCCTTATTTTTCATTTATATATCATATATTTCAATTATTTATCCTATTGCACTTAAAATATTATTAATCAATATAGAAATTATATTTAAGGATATTACTGTGTTAAAGTAATATATTCTCCATGCATTTTACCTTTCATAACTTGTTAGGTCATCTTAGATTTGTAACTATAAGCTCAAGAGTTTTAAATTTTTCATTTAAAAAATTATTTTTATCTAAATAAGTTCCACAGATGATTTTTGTTGTTGTTGTTAATATATGATTAGAAGAAAGAAAGATGACTTTTGGACCAGAATGATATTATCTCTTACCTTGATCCTCCAGGATGAAGTTAAAAGGAGGCTCAGAGACCTCTTACTTTGTCTTAGGAAATGGATTTATTTATTTATTATTGTAGATATTTGAGGTATACAAGATACAAAAAAATTTTAAGGTGTTATATTTATATACATATACATTATCTCATGTAGTTAGCATTTTGTATGTGTGTATGGGGGGAAGGTGTATAGAACCTGAAATTCTCTTAGCATATTTTTAATATACAATAAAATGGTATTAGCTGTAATAAAAGTAACCCATTTAAAAGGCTAAATCCACTTGGCTTCAGGTCTGTATGTGTTGTCTTTAACACTAACAGGAAACAGCACAAGTGATACAGCATTTTTTCCTGATCAAAATTTAAATAATACACTGTTTTAAATTTGATTTTAGTATTATGTTTGGCTTAGATTTTTTTCTTTCTCTCAATAATAGAGGAGGCAGAAAGGGTTTGTCCCGTCTTTCTTGACTCAGAAACTTGTTTGGCCAAGATTTAAAATGAAACATTCCTCCTCTTTTCTCATGACATTTGTTAATTAGGAATTGTGTATTTGTATGTGTATATGTTTAGTACTATATCATGTATTTAATAGTACTATTAATATGTGTATGTTTATATATGCGTATATTATTTGTATACATATAAATAATATATCAAATACTAATTGACCACTATAGAAAAATATATTTCTGATGACAACTGTCTGCCCTTGGAATGTAACTTAAACTAATTGCACTTGCAGATTTATTTTGCATTTCTGTTCTAAAAAGTATAGACATTACGATGATTGAGTGAGCTAATTTGAGAGGCCAATATGCATATTTATTTTTAATCTAATATTTTATTACTATTGCATCTTAGTATAATTTTTTACATTCTGTCAATTTCTAGGGCCCATAAACATCTTTTTTTTTTAACTTTAGTTTGTGCTGGAAAAATTTGTATGTAAAAAAAGTTTAATTCATTATAACATCTTTAAACAGTTTAATTCATTATAACATCTTTAGTTTACTGATGGCATTTATCTTTTTAGTATTTCATACATATTCATAGATGTTCCCTCAAGCAAAACTTTATACATATATTCATAGATGTTCCCTCAAGCAAAAACTTTATACCTTTACCACTGGAAGATTGATGCTTTCAATTTACTTAATTCGCTGTGTGGAAGTTACCTTTTCCAAATAGGCTATCATTTTTGAAAACTTAAGACTTAGAATGTCCTTTTTTTTTTTTTAATTTTATTTTTTGAAAGCAGGATTTATTGAGAAGACAGAAAAGCTCCCACAGTGGGAGGGAACCTGAGGGGTTTACCCCAGAAAGCTCATTTTAAACTTAGCAAGTTCACAGTTTGTGCAAATAACAGAGCTCTGTCTAAAACTCTGATATCTATCAAAGAGTAGATAGACTTGTTCTTAGTGAAATAAAGATGATTGCAGTTTAAAAATGTAAAACCTATGAGAAATAATTTTTTCTAAATTGGCAGTAATATCTATGATATCTTCTGTCATCTCTTGATTCAACTTTTGACTTTTTGTCAATCGGGGACATAAAAGAGTTCCTTTTTTTTTTTGAGTTGGAGTCTCACTCTGTCACCCAGACTGGAGTGCAGTGGCCGCTCCTGGTCACTGCAACCTCGACCTGCTGGGCTCCAGCGATCCTTCCGCCTCAGCCTTCCGAGTAGCCGGAATTACAGGCACGCCCTACCATGCCTGGCTGATTTTTTGATTTATTGTAGAGATGAGGTCTCGCCAAGTCGCCCAGGCGGGTCTAGAACCCGCGGGCTCAGGCAATGCACTCACCTCAGCCTCCCTAGGCGTGGGATTACAGGCTGAGCCACCAAACCCAGCTAAAGAGTTCCTTAGCAAAACATTTGGCTGCCTATTTTTGCTTAAGAACTTTTATCTAAACTTCTTGAGATTACCTCAAATGCTTTGCTTATTCCTCAAACCAAAAATAAATAAATAAATAAAGATGTCATTACTTGGTGTATCCTGCTCCCTTAAACTTCAGTACTTCACTATATTTTTCAACCATATTGCTAATTATTTCTACTGTACTAGTTTTTATTATCAAGAATCTAAAACCAAAAGGACAAGTATGCTGAAACCCTGAGTAGCTACTTCTTTGTGTTCTGTCTTCCATAATTACATTTATGCAGATAAGTCTTAGTAGTTTTCTCTGTTTATAGTGGTTTTAGGGCCAATTCATGCAGGGAAAGAACACATCCAACCTGAATTCATATTTGGATCACTGTCTAAAATCCCAACCAAAGATTTAAGTCATGAGTAACTCTGCCCCACTGCCCAGTTTCAAATACAGTCAAGGTTTATTGGAGAAAAACCAACCTCATGTTATATTTGAGGTTATTTTTTATTTGGGTTAATAGTCTACCTATTATTGGCAAGAGAATTTCAGATTTGGTTAAATAACAATGCCCAACTGAATGCTGTTTTCAAAAAGCATGTCTAACACAAAATAACAGTGAAAGGTTAAAAATAAAAAGATTGCCAGACACATAAATACAAAAAGAAAGTAAGCAGGGTGGTAAAATAAATTGGTGATAAAAATGGAAATTAATAATAAAAGCTTAAGTAAATACATACATATTCCAAACATTTATACATTTAAACCATCCCTTCAAAATGTCATTGTCAAAAATAAAATTATGATTCATATTATTTAGAAAATAAATAATAAGAATATTAATTATCAAATTATGATTTGGCTAAAGCTGTTTTCATAGACAAATCCATTGCCTTATATTATTTCATATTAAATAAGAGTCAAAATTAATTACTTGTTCAATGAAAGTAGTTAAATAAAATTAACAAGCAAAACACAAACTGGCAGAAATATTTACTCTAAGCATGTAAAAGATTCATATCCTTAATATACGAAATAATCATAAAGGATCCTCAATAAATAATAGACAACTATACTGAAGAAATAAAGTTTCTAATAAGTATAAGAAGAAAATAACTTTATTGTCAAAATACAAATCAAAATACCTGCAATTTCATTTTCAATTTCAAACTGAAAAAAATTAATAATCATCAGTGCCGAAAGGACATGCAGTGTGAAGATTTCCTACATTGTTGACGGGAATGTTAATTGAAACTCCCCTTTTTCTTAATGATTTGGCATTATATATCAATCGTTCTCATTTTTTAAAACATTTTTAGATCTATTCAGCTACTCAAATTCAGCTACTCAAATTCAACCATTATCCCAAGGAAATAATCAAATATTGATGCAAAAAAATTATTTCAGTATTATTTATAATAGCAAACAAATGGAAACAGCCTAAATACCTAATAATGGAAAAAAAATGTTAGGTCAAATATGGTCTGTAATGGGATGCAATATTTTTTATTTGTTAAAATAGTTTAATAACCTAGGAAATACTTATGATACAATGATAAGTGGAAAAGTCAGAATATAATACTATATGGCCAATTTTAATCTTATTAAGCTAATGCGTGTTACTAAAGACAGAAAGGAAACCCTACAAAACATTTACCTAGGTGATAATATGGTATGGGTTTTCAACAAAGAAGGGATTAGATAAGTAATTTAGTAGGTTTCTTACGATCAAAGATTAAGAAACTTCTTTTAAATATAGGGTGTGTTGCTTCATATACACCACAAATGATTTGTTTTTACCTTTTCAGTACCTTGTCCAGTAGGAGAATTCTCACGTTCTGGGCTAATGCCTTGTTATCCATGTCCTCGAGACTATTACCAACCTGATTCCGGGAAGGCTTTCTGCTTGGCTTGTCCCTTTTATGGAACTACACTTACCACTGGTACTAGATCCATCACAGATTGTTCAAGTAAGATGATGTTTCATTTCTTTCATAATCCCATGTTGGACACTTACTTTTGCCTATCTCTGTAGTAGGTTCAGTTCTGAAAACGACTGTTTTCAGTAGATTTGGACATCTGGACTTGTTAAATTGTGCTTTTGAGGTTTTTTTGGTGACCATGGTTCAAAGAGTCTTGTTTTAGAAACGCTGAACTTGATAACTTCCAAATCTCTTCGAAAGAAATTTGGAATTTTTTGGATTTGTCTAGGATTTGATGTCATATGCCATCCATCTCTGTGGCCTCGTTTTTAATATTACTGAAACAAAAATAATATATGTGGCTTTACCCACTCTGATAACTAGACTCTTGACCATAGTATTTAGCTATAGTCTACTTTTTAGCAATACCTACCTCACACTGACATGTTTTTCTATTAATTTATTAGGTTTTATTTCAACTTTCTCTGCAGCGGAGGAAAGTATAGTTCCCCCTGCCTCTCCTGGACATGTCATAAAGAAGTACGAAGTCAGCAGTCAGGCAAGTCTATTATGTATGGAGTTTTCTCTGATAGAATGCTTGAAAAACAATTTGTCATTTTACATGTCACGCAGAGGAAAACCGCCAGGAATAAAGCTTTAATTAATCAAGACTTATGAATTTTGGAAATGAACAATGTTTACTTTTGTCTTCTAACAAGAGCTTTCCAAAAATGCAACATTAGATGTTCTAACTACCAAAAATGGTAGTTTTTTCCCGCAGTGTCTGGTAACAAGAATGAGTAGATATAGGGGGGCATTTGAGTCACTAATAATTAACCCAGAAACAGAACCTATTGTTTAAGTAAGGGCATTTTGTTTAGCCAATCTTTTTCTGATTGGTAGAAAGAGTTACTCAACTTTCATGAAAGTTATTTAAATTTCTTTGCCAGAAAAAAATTATTTATTGGAATAACACATGAGTCTAAAAAAATTAACTAGCATGACTCATGAACATAACTAAGCCAGTTGTTTTTATTTTTTTTAAAGACTAGTTTTTAAGTCTGATTATTTTGGTAGATACAGCCATTACTCTGAATTCACCTATCCCAATGTCATGAATTCCCTGGCTTTGAGTGTTTTTAAGAATAACGAAGCTATATTTCTTATTTTAACTTCCTATAGACTTGTCCAAATGTAATGACTTGTTGGAGCTTTATAAGTTATGTTTGAAAATGATCCTAGTGGACAAAGAAATTTGTAGGAGCCCCTAACACAGCGGCTCTCATATCTGGAGGAATAATCAAATCCAGCTTTTCTAGAATAGGCCAACTTTTTGTTTGTTTGTTTTTTACTTTATTTTATTATAAAGATCTAGGGTACAAGTCAGGATTAAGTACATGAGTGGTTTACAAGCAGGTGAAGTTTGGGCCTCCATCTGGTTCTCACTTCACCTGATTTAGGATCTGGTACCCTTAGTGAGGTTATGTGTCCCCCTCCTCCAGCAGTGTCCCATTACTGCTGATCCTTTTCTTCTAGTATTGTGATAAATTTTCAAGACCCATTTATAATTGAGAACATGTGGTATTCAGTTCTTTGTTTCTGTGATAGATCACTGAGTATGATGAACTCTAAATCATTCAGGTTGCTGCAAAAGTTCATAGTTTTGTCCTTCTTTATGGCTACATAATACTCCATCATGTAAATATACCCCATATTCTTTATCCAGTCCATTTTCGATGGGCAGTAGTGTTGGTTCCATGTTTTTGCTATTGTGAATAGTGTGGCTATGGAAAACAGTGTGGTGATTTTTAAAAGAACCAGGTCGACTTTTAAAAATGTATAGACTTTGCTCCCAGAGATTCCAATATAGCTGGTATCAGCTGGGGCCTTGTTTTAAAATATATCAAATGGATTCTAACACGCAGCTAGCATTTAGAAACACAGCTTGGGCTTACCAGAACACCACACAAGAATAATATATAATGTTTGTGCCCACATATGGCAGACACCAATGTTATTCAGGCAGCAGTCCAGCTTGCTTGAGTGAATTTACCTGGAAATAGGAACCAGCTGTCTAACGTTATAACCTTCTGACTCTTTAGTCAAGATTACTTTGAAATAAATTTTTTGTCTCTGATAGATTTATTTTCTGCTACTGGTAGGTTTTCCATGAATGCTTCTTAAACCCTTGCCACAATAGTGGAACCTGCCAACAACTTGGACGTGGTTATGTTTGTCTCTGTACACCTGGATATACAGGTAACATAGAGATATGCATATTGTAATCTATTTTTATATAAAGTTATTGTAAATTTCAGTATCAAACTTCAGCACATTAAATGTATCCTGTAAAATACATTAGATCATATAAATGCACTAAAATTTGATTGAACAAGATAACCAGTAGGTGAAAAAAGTATACGTACCTCACAAATGACAGTTTTCTTTGCACACTTTGGAGGAAGAATAAAGAATTATCTTCTTTATGAAAAACTCACATAATAACTCACAATTTATATTGGAATACAGTTCCAGGAGCCGTATCCAAGTTTACATCATATCACGTATTAAGTGTATGACACACAGCGTAAAACAGATTGTCCAGCAGAAACATCTTTAAACAAACTCCCAATTCTTCTCATTTGCTTACACACTAATGGAAGTTCTTATGAATAACTATGATTTGTTGTTTCATTTCTATCTTTCTGGAAGCTGTGCTTAGAAATAAATATGGCTTTGGGCTTGATTATATATGAATTATGTAAGAATTATAACTTTTTTTGCAGTTTGGCTCACATTCCAGTTGAGTCCAGAAACATAATTTTTGGGGGGAATAAACTGTTCCTTAAAAATTGCAATTAATTTAAAATAACTCTGTGTTCTTCTAGACCGTTTTTTAAATTTTGTGCAACCACCTTGAAAATTTTTAATGAGAAAAAAAATGACACTCAAGTGAAGGAATTTACCACAAAATAAGCAAAAGGAAACCGGAAAACAAAATATAACCAAAAGCTATCAAGAATATTGGCATTCTACTCATTACTCTTGGCGCACGCACGCGCATGTGCGTGTGTGTGTGTGTGTGTGTGTGTGTGTGTGTGTGTGAATTTTTATAAAAATTTTTGTCCTGACCTTCTGTAAGAAATAATGGATCTTGTCTGAGAATTATTTAAATGAGTGGTTTAGAGAGAGAATAATATAGGAAAGTGGTTCTCAAATATGAATATGCATCAGAATCATCTGGAAGTCTTGTTAAAACACCGATTGCTAGACCTCTGCTCTGGAATTTCTGATTCAGTAGTTCTGGGGACAGCCTGAGAATATTCATTTCTATCATGTTCTCAGGTGATGCTAATGCTAGTGGTGAGGCTCCCTGGAGTGGAGGAAGAATATGGGTTTCCAGTAAATGTGCCCATAGGAAGTTAGTGTGCACCCTATGGGAAGATGCAACCCGCTCTGGGACACCTGGCATGTGAACTGAGATCTGGCAGGATTTAGTTCTCCTTCCACTCCTCATCTAAGTGGAGCAAGTATATATGACATCATATTTTCACGTTGGAATTAATATAACTCCTAGCTCTAGTTTATATGTGCACGTCCTCCCAACTCCACTTCTTTTTCTTTTATGTGCTTTTTTTTTTTTTTTTGAGTTGGAGTCTCACTCTGTCACCCAGACTGGAGTGCAGTGGCCGCTCCCTGCCCGCTGGGCTCCGGCGATCCTTCCGCCTCAGCCTTCCAAGTAGCTGGAACTACAGGCACACGCTACCACGCCCAGCTGATTTTTTGGTTTATTGTAGAGATGAGGTCTTTCCAAGTTGCCCAGGCGGATCTCGAACCCGCAGGCTCAGGCAATCCACTCACCTCAGCCTCCCAAGGCGCAGGATTACAGGCTGAGCCACTGAGTTCTTATAAGGATATCTTAAATCTATTTAGAAAGAGGTAGTGCCTACATTAAGTTCTTAATAGGCAGTAGCACTTAACGAATTGCCGTTTTCTTCACCACTGCCCCCCTATAAACTCAGATTATTGAAACAATTACCTTTAAATGATGATGGTTCTGTTTTCCATTAATCCCTCTCTTGGATTGTCCTTCAGTGCTTGGTTTGCATTTTAGGCTTAAAGTGTGAAACAGACATCGATGAGTGCAGCTCTCTGCCATGCCTCAACAATGGAATTTGTAAAGACGGAGTTGGGGAATTCATTTGTGAGTGTCCACAGGGTTACACAGGTAAGAGGAAAATTTCTTCTTTTTTGCAATATAAAGCTTGGAATCACTGAGCTGAGTCAGGCAGCATGAGGCAGTTCCCCTCTGTGGTTAGTGCTTGGCACAGGCTTTGGAGCAGAGACCTGGGTGTCCCAACATAGCACTGCCACTAGCTAGCTTTGTGCCAGAGGCATTTAGCTCACCTCTCTGAGCCTCCATTTCCTTACACATAGAATGGAGATAATGAGTCTTGTTAGTCAATGCATGTGCCATTATAACAAACACACATACATGAAAAAAAAAAGCTTGGAATCATTAAGATGTCATCACTGAGGTAAATATTATAAATGTTAGTATACATTTATAGGGTATTATAAACATACTGAGGAGGTATATTTTCTATTATTTATATACATTAGGAAAGTGTTATTTTCATTATGCCATTATGTAAAAAAAATGAGATATCAATTTGGCGGTATGAAATTACGTGAGGTTTTTTTAAAACAGGTGGACGTGGTTCCATCATTGCAAGCTAGATGGGTGACCTGGGACAAGCCATGTAACTTCTCTAAACCTGTTTCTTCTTATGTAAAAATGGAGGCAGAAAATTAGAGGAACTATGTAAAGCCTGGTTCAGTGCTGGACAAATACTAGATACTAGGTCCTCCCCAGGATTTAGTATTTTACTGAATTTATGAAGTATGTGTGTGCTTATTTCTATGAATGTACATGTGTATGTGTGTGTGTGATTATTACTAACTGTAAACTTCAGGTGCTTGTATCCTTGGAATTATTATGGGCCATTGTGCCTTTTCTTTTAACTTAAAGGATACATAAATTTTAGTGTATATCTCATTTAAGTCAGAGAGTTGTGACTTCCAACACTCCCTCACAAAAAGGTAGTCAGGAAGCATTGATCTTATTCTCATTTTCCTTGTTCAATCACATTATAATTATTGCAATATTGGTAATATATTTCACAAATTAAAATATTTACTATTTTACAAGACAATAATAACCTAATATTATTAGAGAAAGTATTGGGATCATCTAAATCATCTAGTTCTGTACTTAACTAACAAGATTATTATACTAAAGACATATCTGAATATATATTTTAATATATGTAGGCATATAATTTTCTACAGTATAATAAGTTCAGTAAAATTCATATAACACTTCAAAAGAGCTATAGTCTAATAATTTTATCATCTAAAAACAATTTTCATAAAGAAATGAAAAAGGTTAACATAGCCGGGCTCGGTGGCTCAGCCTGTAATCCCGCACCTTTGGGAGGCTGAGTGAGTGGATTGCCTGAGACCACGGGTTCGAGACCCGCCTGGGCAACTTGGCGAGACCTCATCTCTACAACAAATCAAAAAATCACCCGGGTGTGGTAGCGCATGCCTGTAATTCCAGCTACTCAGAAGGCTGAGGCGGAAGGATCGCCGCACTCCAGTCTGGGCGACAGAGTGAGACTCCAACTCAAAAAAAAAGAAAAAGAAAAAGGTTAACATTATAATTTATAGTAGTTATCATTTGGACCAACTCATATATTTTTCTCCATTTTGAATCTGTACAGTAGTGGTCCCAGTCATATGAGAAGATACATTGAATTTATACAGTAGAATCACATTTTATCTGGAAGTTTAATTCAAAAGTTTTCATATGGGGGATATTTAAACAGTCAGAATTGCCTTTGAGAATCCCTCAAATCAGCTGTCCAGTACAGTGGACTTGATATTGCACTTGATAAAGTGGTAAAGTATTCTATCAACTAATGTGAACAGACAGGCTGCAGATCTCTACACTTATCACCCCCACCCAGGGTACGTGTTCAACAGCAGGATCTATAGCCAAATTGCGTGCCCAATTTTCAATTTTCTTTCCTATCTCTCTCCCTCTCTCTCTGTCATGTGCATATGGTTGATGCAACTCTACAATAATACATTTCTTTATTTAAAATTCCAAATCTCAAGTTAGTGATACCCAGAATTGAATCCTAGTAAAAATATGTGACCAGAATGACAGACACATAATGAGAAAAATACATCCAAGCTTCTAAATTTAAAAATACATAATTACTGCACTTTAAATATATTGTGCTGTTTACTAAACATTGAATTTATTGTGTGGATTTACTGTACAAATGCTCATTATGGTCTGTAAAAAAGTATAGATTTGACATTAGATTTGCTATTCTCAAAAACTGACTTTTATTGGTGAAATTTTCTTTCAGCACATTTTCATGCTGTTAAGGTACACAAATCATTAGATATCTGAAACATAATTCTATGAGTTATAAATTTAAGCATAACTTTCCTTTTTTTTTCAAGTTGGAGTATCATTCTGTCACCCAGCCTGGAGAGCAGTGGCAATCCTTCCACCTCAGCCTTCCAAGTAGCTGGAACTACAGGCATGTGCCACCAGGCCCAGCCAATTTTTTTTTTTTTAATTGTAGAGGTGAGGTTTCGCCAGATTGCCCAGGCTGGTCTCGAACCCATGTGCTCAAGCAATCCTCTCGCCTCGGTATCCCAAATTGCTGGGATTATAGGCATGAGCCACCATGCCTGGCTAAGCATAATTTTTCAACCCAAGGAGTCTTTGTACATACGTACCTGAATTTGAAGATTTATGGCTTAAGGCTTACTTCTGTATCTGTCTTTGGTAATGTCACAGACTTCTTTGGGTCTCAGTTTCTAGGTGTATAAAATAAAGGCTGTAATTCCATCAGTTGTTCTCAAATTATGTTCACACAGAATATGGAATCGCTGCATAGAAATTTGACTGTACTTTTCCAGTATTCAAAACAAAATTAGTAATTTTCTTTGTTCAGTATATTTCTCCTATAATTGTTTGCCTACTTCATAACTGTCACCTCTTAACTGTAAAAGGTATAAACTCAACAAAGGGTGAGCAGCCAGTACACAAAAAACATGAGAAAACAAATAAAATCACACTTATCTTTTTAACTAAAAAAGTATGGTCAGATATTCACAGTTGTCATTTTACATTGCATGCTGAAAATGTTAAGTTTCTTCTAGAAAATGTAGTTCACAGAATGAAAGAAAACATTTTATTTCAACATATTTAGTAAACAGCTAAATTTTTCACAAACATATTAACCATAATTTCCAATTGCTCTATTCCTACACCTGAACAACTTTCTTAGAAACTATGAGTTTTAAAGTCCTTTCAGTTTTTTTCAGCTCAAGGATCCTGTGATTCTTTGCAGGTCGGCTATGTGAAGAAAATATAAATGAGTGCAGTTCCAGTCCTTGTTTAAATAAAGGAACCTGTGTTGATGGCTTGGCTGGCTATCATTGCATGTGTATGAAAGGATACATAGGTAAGATGTTTCCAGTCTTCCTACAATGTCTTAAAATCTTGTAAGGCACCACCAATTATTACATTACCTAACATAATATATTACTGTTATTTTGGGATTTTATGACTGTACTGTGATTATATAAAAGAAAATCTTCATTTATGAGGAAATACATGCTGAAGTGTTTGGGGTAAAAAGATGTCAGCTCTGTAATTTACTCTCAAACAGTTCAGAAAAAAAGGCATGTGTGTGTGTGTGTGTGCGTGTGTGTGTGTGTGTGTGTGTGTGTAGCCAATTTTTCAAGAAAGAACTGGAGATAAATCATGTAAGATCTAAGTGCAAATGGATGCAAAATAGTATGGTTTAAAAATGGTTTTACTCAATTGGTTTACTTAATGGGTAAAAAGGAAGTCAAGAAAGAAGACTGCCAGTGAAGGAAAAAGAGGTCAAAGAAACGGTGGAAAGTTTTGAATGAGATTTACTGGCTTTCTTTTTTAACAGTATCTCAATAAGTTGTCCGTTACTAAGCTTAGTTGCAGAAAGAAGTAAGATAAAAGAGTAGATTATAAAAAGCGCAGAATCCTAAAATGACTTACAAAAGCCAGAGCTCATTACAAAATGGATCTTGAACCAGTGTGATAGCCCAGTGATTCTGCAACCTCTACTCCAAGTCTTTAGAAACAGCATCCTCTAAGAAGTCAACACTTTGATCACAGTTTTCCCAGGGAGTTAATCATTTGGGCTCTTTCTCTTCCTCGTGTATCCCCAGGCTTACACTGTGAAACAGAAGTCAATGAATGCCAGTCAAGCCCGTGCTTAAATAATGCAGTCTGTGAAGACCAGGTTGGGAGGTTCTTGTGCAAATGCCCACCTGGATTTTTGGGTACCCGGTGTGAAAAAAACATGGATGAATGTCTCAGTCAGCCATGCAAAAATGGGGCTACTTGTGAAGATGGTGCCAATAGCTACAGGTTAAAAAAATGTCTGGTTCTTTTCCTATTTCTATTTTCTACTATTCAGTCATTATGCAATTTTTGTGAAGCATTTTCTTTGAGTCTCAAAACAGCCATTCTCTAATGTTGGCCCAAGGATAGGCTACTGTAGAATCTTTCCACCGCTTAAGGTGCTGCTTCACTAAGCCTGGAGTAGAGCCTAGGCAATCTGCAATAGTTTAAGTTTCCCAATAATTCTGAGACACAGTCATGTTTGAGAATCAATGTTCTATACTTGGGAAGTTATAAAAGATGAAATATAATTACACAGAAGTAAATACAATAGCAATAGACAAAACCCATCTTTTAAAAAGTTTTGTTTTATATTAAGTTTTTACACTAGATAAAGTCAAAATAGACTGTGCAGTCATACTGTCATAGTGACCATCTCTATTCTATGTCCATGGCTTTCCTTTTTTTTTTTTAGTCAGTTACCCTTCTTTCAAAAGGAATCTAGTATGAGGGTAAAAAAAAAATAATAATAAAAGCTAAGCTTTTGTAGCTGAAAATAGTAGTGTCTGAGGGGGAGGCAGTTCTTAGGGTACCAATAGAATACAGTTTGAAGAACAACCCTTTCCTGTCATCATTTTCAAGACTGTCCCATCCCATCCCCTACTTATAAAAGTACAGAAGACAGTACTTCTGCAGTACTGAAGAGATTATCTTGCTTGCAAAATCTTGGGAAACTTTATTGTCCTCAAGATGCTATTTGTTCCATAATTTTATGAATCAAAGCAAAAGTCAACCCTAGTTGCAATATTTCCCAATTCCCTTCTAGTTCAGCCCTTTTCATTACCATCCTCCCACAAACAACCAAGGCAATATCCAGAAGAAATAGAAAGGCAATTCTGCCAGTGAGACTTCTACCTTCAATATGGAAATTAGGTCTTACCAGTGTAGTATCTCTTCTCATTGGCTCTTTACATTTTCTGGCATATAACACCTTTCAATAGCAATGAGAAATTTCCAGATGAACATCAAGACTTCCAAATTCAAAACAATTGGAAGTCCCGATGTTGTCTAAATCCTAACTAGAGGAAAAAATGAACATAAACTCTCCTAATTCAGAAGAAATGTAGGTTGTTGACAAAGTGAACCTGTTTCATTCCCGAATATGATAGTGTTGTAATGATATCAAACATGGGAAGATAAAGGCGAGTAAAAATCTAACTGAAATAGATTTACCATCAAATTCAGAGACCCAGTAAAGATCACCCAGTTCCAACTATTATAATTATTATAACATTTTGTTTTCTTTCAGATGCCAATGTGCAGAGGGCTTCACAGGGTCACACTGTGAATTGAATATCAATGAATGTCAGTCTAACCCATGTAAAAATCAAGCCACCTGTGTGGATGAATTAAACTCATACAGCTGTAAATGTCAACCAGGATTTTCAGGTAGCAGGTGTGAAACAGGTACATATCAACTCGATGTTATTAATAACAATACTAAAACAGCAGTATAATAGCAATATCAATTTTTACCTGCACCAAGTACTGCCTGCATGCCAAAAACTGTGCTAAGCACTTTGAACTCATTTACTCTTCACAGCCAACCAATAAACTAAGTACTATTATTAAGCTCAATACAATAAGTAAATTCAAGCTTAGAAATGTAAGGGGGAATAAAACAAAAATGAATTTAGCAGAAATCTTCACATTCTACATGTTTAGAAAGGACACTTCGATAAATCGCTTGACTTAAAAGGTAGGAATCTGTGGACATGTTTGGGAATCAGTTGATCAAGGCTAAATTGCTTTGTCAGAAACTGGAGTATTTTAGCTGTAAGACTTTTGTTTTTTTGAGTGAGCTATGCAGATTTGGGGCAGAGCTGAACTGTTTGCAAAATAGGGAAAACCAGAACCCTGAGTAGAATCAAGGTGTTGCCTTTTTGGCACCTCCTTCTTCTTTCCTGCCATATCAATTACTTCTTCTCTACTGAGTCATTCTCATCAGCATGAAGACATGCTTTAATATCTCTCAGCTTTTATAATATCCCAATTCCACCTCTCCTTCCAACTACTTTCTATGAATCTGCTTCTTTTCACTACTGAGTGATTTTTGTATCTTATATACTCACTAATTATTTTATTTAAAAGAATGTGATGCATTTTGAAAATAATATATATTGAACTTTGAAACCACTTCTCAGATAAATAATCATATACACTGAAATGAGCTTATTTAACAATAGTACTGCTTGCCTACTACTGACCCTAGACAGTTGGAAATGCCTTGCAAGTGCCACAGACTGCACACTTTTCTTATTTGTTGTAGAACAGTCTACAGGTTTCAACCTGGATTTCGAAGTTTCTGGTATCTATGGTTACGTCATACTAGATGGCGTGCTTCCATCTCTCCATGCTGTAACCTGCACATTCTGGATGAAAACTTCCGACAACATCAACTATGGAACTCCAATCTCTTATGCACTCGAGAATGGCATGGACAATGCCTTCCTTCTGACTGATTATAATGGGTAAGCAGAAGCATTAGAAAAGTTATGCTTAGGACTTTATCCTGGCACTAGGTTAGAAATGACATTGAAGATAGGGGAGGGAAGAGGAAGAGGGTCTCCCACAGAACAGCAGAGTGACAATGATCACACAGAGCATCTAGATATGTTCTGTAGGAAGGCAAAATTTTTGTGATAATACCTCATACATGTATTGTTTTTTGCTGTTTACTAGGTATTTACTGAGCATTTTCATATGTATTCCTTCATTTAATCTTCACAATGACCTGAGGAGCCCATGCCCATCTTACATATAGTAAAACAAATGAAAGTCTAAATGATTTGTCCAAAACCTTATACCCTGGAAGTAGCAGAGCTAAGTCTCAAACTCTGACTTTAAGACTGATGCTCTTCTTTTACATAACAAGACCTCCAAAGATTAAGGGATTTCAGTGACATTATTGACCAATGAGAAACATTTGTGTTGAGCATAAATTAACCTACAAACTCAGTGTGCAATATGACACTTCTTTATTTCTTTAGAATCAATTATTTCCAACTCCAGGGCCCCTATCCCTCTGAGCTGTCAGGAGAGTGAACCTCAGTTATAACCCAGAGTTTTTATAAACAGCCACAGACTGGAGCAGGACTTCTGTCATTAGTCAACTGTTCATACTGCTTATCACTGAGCTGTCCACTGAATTGGCCTTCAAGAATACTGCTTTTTCCCACATGTGGAATCCTTGACAAGTCTTCAAGTTATATCTTCAATCTGTACAGATTCTGTGGCACTACATAGCCTTTTCCTCTCAGATCCACCCAAATTGTTGGCCTACTAAACAGTAGCTTGCAGGCATCAGAAACTCACTGAGTTCTCTTTCTTCTCCTAAATCCTGAGACTTTCTCTATTCTAGTAGAAATCATCTATCCTCAAACACTATTCTTCTTAGTAAACTTTAAGTGAGCTTCAAGAAAAAAAAATCCAAGAAGTATGCAAAAAAAAACTTCCCTTGAGACAAACTAGAGAGAGAGAATCTGTTCCCTGCTTGAACTGGGAGAAAAAAAATTGGAAAATGCAGAAAGGCAACAAGTAATATTTCACATATATTATTTTTTCATAAACATCTTTGAGTAGGGTCTGGTAGAAGTATTCAATGAATTTTTATCCTCCTTATCACTTTTATCTAATCACTTATATTTTTCCAATTGCTTTTGGAGATTCTTTCACTTTAAATTGCTTATTACCTTTGTCATTTCCCTGGGTGACAAGGTTATTGGAAATTAGTTTTGGTTAGCCATTCTTTTTTAGTTCCAGTTATTCTTCTTTTTGGATTAATGTATTTTGTCTTCCATGTGACAATTTTGGCAACTGTCTTGGTCCATTCAAGCTACTATAACAAAATGGCATTGACTAGGTGGTTTATAAATAACAGAAATATATTTCTCACTGTTCTGGAGACTGGGAAGCCCAAGATCATGGTGCCAGCAGATTTGGTGAGGACCCACTTCTGGTTCATATACTGCACCTTCTTACTGTGTCTTCACATAGTAAGGAGGCAGGTGGTTTCTTTTAGGTGTCTTTGGAGTCCTCATGACCTACTCACCTCCCAAAGGTACCCCTTCCTAGTCACATTGGTGATTAGGTTTCAGCATGTAAATTTTGAGAGAATGTAAATAGGCAGGCCATAGCAGTAACCATGAGACAGGCTTACTTTCTATGAGACACCTGAACTTTGTTCTTGGTCTTAAGAAACTTCTAGAGGAGGAATGTCAGTCTGACATTTATATAATTCTCACTCCTTCCACTCTTGACTCACTCTCTCCAAAACAGCTAGTTGGTGAATTGTCTCAAATTGGAGCAAGCTCTCTTGGCTCATCCTAAGACTTTTTCCTACTTCTCAGTGTTTAAGAAACACAAACCAATTTTCAGTGAACTACAATAAAGTGCAATTAGTAAATCAGATCTGCTTCTATGAAATGTGACCAAATGGAGAAAAAAGAGTAATGGGTTTACACAATATACTTTACCCACAAAAAAGGAAAAATAGGCACATGCCCCACGGAAAGGATTGCAACATATGACTAATGACTATATTCCTTGGAATCTGTCTCTCCACAGCTGGGTTCTTTACGTGAATGGCAAGGAAAGGATAACAGACTGTCCTGCAGTGAATGATGGCAGATGGCATCACATTGCAATCACCTGGACAAGTGCCGGTGGATCCTGGAAAGTCTATATTGATGGGAAATTATCTGATGGTGGTGTAGGTCTCTCAGTTGGTTCGGCCATACCTGGTATGTCTTAGAAAAATAAGTATAGTTTTGTTAAGACTCTAGAGATGGTGGTGCATAAATGAACATCAAGTTCTCTAGCTTTGTTATCCTTGGCTTAAAACAGAGATCAATGGCTATCTCTCTCATATATTACTCCCTGATAATCCTGATTGTGGATCAGTAGAAGCTTTGCCCAGGTGATCTATGTGAATCTCTGTGTGAGAAATGCCTTAAGACTACCAAGAAGCACAATGAACTAACAGGTGGTTGTTAAAGTGTCTTCCAAGGGGAAGATTAATTGCTGGTGTCTTTTGTTTTTTTCATTTGAGGGATTTTGCTTTGTTTTGTGATTAGTGTACAAGCTGGACCACTGCTAATAACTATTCATCTTTTATGCTCCTTTTCAAAAAGAATTCAACCTCTCTTCTGAAAATACTTTAAAACAAATATTCAGAAAGTTTTAGTTTGAAGAAATGCAAAAGCATTAGGTGACCCAGGGTCCCCAACCTTGTACATGTCAATAAGCTTGCTCTATCTAGATATGTCTACAGGCACATATGTGTATGACTTTATTTTTTACTCTCTTCATTTGTTTCAGATATAAAAATGATTCCTGGATAAAAGAAAATTAAATGAACAAAAATGAATTAAAATATTAGAAGTTAGCTAATACATTCTGGAAGTTATATGGAATTAGGATAAAGATACTAATAAATATAGTGCAAAAGAATACTAATCTTCATGAAAATGTGATGAGATTACCTTTGCAAAGCCTCAAATCACATTTATTTTATTTTTTTGAAATTTCTAAATAATGTGTAATTTCAAACTGAGGTAAGCACTATGGAGGAAAGAAACATTCTATGAAAGTCTGTAACCAAGGAGCTGATGTAGAATGAAGAGTTAGTGAAGGAGTGGAGAGATATCCTAGTTAAATTCTCAAGGATGACCAAGCACTAACTAATGAAGGTGATTGAGCTTTGTTTAAAGAGCTAGAAGAAGACTGATACAAGCTGATGCAGACTGAAGTGCAGACTGAAAGGGGGGACACAGGGCATGCAGCTAGAAAGGAAGGTCAATGCCAAATTATGTAAAACCTTGTAGAGTGGGTTAAGGATTTAGGTTTTGCACCCTGAAATCAATGGTAAGTCACTCTTGGGTTTTAAAATACCTGGAGGAGATGGCAGGAAGAATAGCTCAGGTGGTTCCTGACATGATCAGAATGAAGCAAGAAGGCATATGTAAAAATCCCTAAACAACAAAGAGGCCTCTAATCAGAGGAAGAAAGAACACTCCATTGAAGGGAAGTCATTAAGAGTTAATATCAGAACCATAAGAAGCATTCGTTATGCTTCTTCAAGGAGGAAAACTTGGAAGACATGAAAATCGAAAGAGAAAGCAGTTCTTCCTTTAATGATTCCCTAAATAATTAAAGAGATGGATGAACCATACAGACAGATTCTTGGATGTCTATCCACTCACTAAGCATTTGCCAGTCTTCAAACAGACAGCAGGGCAACCTTTGCATGCTGAAGTTATAGAAATGACAACCTCAAAGGGCAGCTCTAGCTGTATAATCAGGGACACACATCCTACTGTGAAAAGAAGAGAAAGAAGGAAACTCAGGAAGGTTAGTGAATTTAGGTAGGGGGGAGTGATTTGTAACAAAATATATAGGAGAGATTAATTTGGAGGGGAAAGAAGGGGAAACACAGGCAAACTAGAAGCATTAAACAGGTAGTTGCAAGATGGGAGTATTGGAAGATTAATATAGAAGCTACCTTTGCAAATTATTTAATCATTTTTATAATAATAGAGCAATATTTGACAAGGTGATTTGATGAAATAATTCTTGATAAATTTAAAATACCTTTTTCTATCATCCTTTGCCTCTTTGCTAAATATACTTGAACAGGAAACCAGTACAAAAACTAAACTTCATCTTAATACTATTTATGCCTAACTGACCTTTCAAAACAAATAATTATTTTACATAAATTTACTCAATGTTTTTGTCACAACAATCATGTGAGTTTAATAGAGAGTAGTTATTACCATTTTAGTAATAAGAAAACAGAGAGATCCAGAAAAGTTAAAATAACTGTCTCAAATTGCATTTCTAGAGTGTAGCTCCTTTAATTTATGGCTGTGCCATGCCCTTTTCATGGTTCCTTCTGCCTTTTCTACTTGGATCAGTCTATTGATACATGTCTGCAGATGGAGCAGTCATGAGACCATTAGAAACTAAAGCACACAGATTGGTGAAGGGACCCAGGAGGTTATGGATGGAAACCTTCAGTTTCTATCATACACACCATGTTATATAATTCTTTCTTGCATTTTACTCACCCCTCTGCCTAGAAACTCATCATGGATCCTTCTGCATGAGATTAACTCTTAATCATCAAGATCCAAGTCTGAACACCTTTCCTGATTCCTGACCTTCCTCATTTAGCTTTTCCATTCAGTTTTCTATCACCCTGCATGCCTCCACTGTTGCATTAACCACACCATATTGGAAAGTATTTGTGTATGAGTTTTCCCTTAGAATTATAATCTTCCAGAAGCAGGAAATCTTTATCTCTGCTTTTTCCTCTGTATAAGCCCCATGCCTGGTATTGTAGACAGCACATCTTCAGTAGCTTCATAAACATCTGCTGAATTTAACTATCCTGTGTCTTGAAGGATGAGTCACAAGAATGGAGAAGGGCATCTCAGACAGAAGGAGCTCTACATGCAGAGACAGAAAGCCATAAGTGGGTTTTGTGTGAGGAGGAATGGTTGGCAGTTCCCTGGAACTATAGCACAGCATGTGTGGAGGAGAAGGGGAAAAGGACATGATCGAGAAAAAAGCTGAAATGCAAACTAGTGATAGACTGTGAGCTCTAGATCCCCTCAAGGAATATACAATTTCTCCTTCAGTAAATTAGGAGACATTAAAGGTATTACAATAGCAAGTGGCATTATCAAATGAAGTAAGATGTTGGTTTCTTTTCGTGTTCAAGTTAGTGTGTTCTTGTTTTCAACTATCTCTTCTCTGGATAGTAAGATTGCAGGTGATTTTTATTTTCTTATGTATTCTTTTGTGATATTTTCATAATGAACACATATTTCTTTTATGGTTTAAAAAATGGGCATTTATATCTTAAACAGTGAATTCTGATGGAAGAGTGAGATGTATATTCAAAGAACAGAAACATAAAACCAGAAATCTCTTAAAAAGTAACCACCTAAGGAAATGATTGTCTGATCATAGCAATAAGAACAACTAGGATGAATTAGAGTCCATAAATATTGCAGAGCTCCAGCTGGCAGCCTCAGTGGCTGTCTTAGTCTACTTAGATTGCTGTAAATAAAAAAAAAAATCATAGACTAGGTGGCTTAAATAATATAAATTAATTTTTTCCCAGTTTTGGAGACTAGAAATCTGAGATCAGGGAACCAGTATGGTCATTTTCTGGTGAGGAATCTTTGCCTAGCTTGTACATAGCTAGCTACCTTCTCATTGCATCATCATGTGGCAGGGAGAGAGAGAACAAGCTTTCTGTTGTTTTTTTATAATGGCACTTTTTATAAGGGCACTAATCCCATCATGATGGCATCATCTTCATGACCTCAACTAAACCTAATGACCTCCCAAGGGTCCCATCTCCAAATACCATCACAGTGGGAATTTAGAGCTGCAAAATATGAATTTTTCAGGGACACAATTCAGTTCATAGCAGTGACAGGATGAGTTCATTTGGGGTGACCAGGTTGATTGAAGAGACTGTTAGCTAAGATAACTCTAGGAAAAGAAGTTGTCAGTGAGAAGGAAAAAGATTCTGTATTTGGTTTTAGACATATTTTGAGTTTGAGGACTTTTTAAATTTCTAGTCAAAGAAATGCATGCAGCTAAAAATTTGTCTGATACTGCTTTATGTCAAATTGGCAAAGTTGTTTTTAGTGATAGAATACAATTGGCAAGAATTTAGCATGGCAGACTTTTTAGAGAGTGCTGGCAGAAATTGATGCAACCTTTCTGAGAAGCAATTTAGAAACTTGCATCAAAAGCTTTAGAGAAACCCTTTGCATGCAACTATCAATTTAACTCCCAGTAATCAATCTAAAGGAAATAATCAATTATCTGAACAAAAAAAGTTTATAAATATGGTGATCTAAGTGTTTTTTTAATATCAAACTTGGAAACAACTCCAATATCTAGTAATAAGTGGCTATTAAATTAATTAAGCAAACAATGGATTGTTATGCATCATGTGGTAAAGTAGCATCACTATTAAAACTCATGAAATGGGAGCACGTTCAAGAAGAAAAGCAAGATTCAAGCATCTTATGTAGTATCATCCTGAGTTGTGTGTTTTAAAGTATCTCATACACACATATACTTTAAAAATAATAATAAAAATAAGAACCTGGAAGGAAACACACAACGCTATTAAATTATTATTTCTTGGTAAGGGGAATTCTTTACAATTTATTTTTAAATTTTTCTTCTATGTATGTACTAATTTCTAAACTAATTTTATTTTTTAAATATGTAGCTTGAAAAATCATGAGAGAGATCCACAGACATTGATTGACAGGCAAATTAGATCAAACAGAAAGAGTAATTGAAGGAAGAAGAGAGTCACAGATGAAATCCTGGGATGGCTTCTAAAAGGCAGGCAGAGAAGAGAGAATGAGAATGAGCAGAAAGTTTCAATGGAAACAGTAGAGGACACTCTGATGAAACCAAGTGCAACCAGTCAAGCCCCTGGCAGGAAACAAGAGACTCATAAAGCGAGTTTAATGAAGAACTGTTTTTAAAGGTGTGGTCATGGTTAAGAGAAACAAAAGATGATAGTAAAATACACATGACTAGCAACAATGGAAGGTTGCAAGGGTTGGAGCTGAAGTGACAAGGTGTGAGTTGCTGCCAAAATTTAGTCAAACCTGCAGTGATGGAGAGAATCATTCAGTCTCTCCAGAAATAGAAGAAAAAGTCTCTCCAGTTCAGTTGCCTGGCAGGAAGGAAAACAGGAGATTAAACTTTTCTCTCATCCCACTGACTTGTCTCATAGTGGTCCTTCCACTAACCAGACAGGAAGAGAAGCCAGAGGACAAGGAGGACAAGTGGTGCAGCTCATAGGGGACAAGCTTCAGAGCGCAAAGCAGAATAGAGAAGGGTAAAAGGTAGATCTGGCACAGCAAACACACAGGAAGAACAGTTTAATAGAATGAAATCCAGCACACCCAGGCAGGACAGCTTAATAGGATAAAATACTTAAGGGAAATAGATGATACAGAGAAGTTACAGAGATGAATGCTGAAGTTTCTATTGAATTTGGCAATTAGGAGACCACTGACAACCTAGGAGGGTCCCTGTATTTGGTGATAGAAATTATATCATTGTAGCCTAAGAAAAGGATTAAGAAACATAGACAGCAGTTGCTTCTATGGACGGCAATTTCCTAACAGAAAGTGAGTAAAATAGGCCTTATCTATTTGATTGACATAAAATATTATATGCATATGTATGTATTGTATATGTACATATATTATATATAATATTTTATATGTATTGTTTATGGTTTTTATTGGTTACAAATTTATAAATCCAATATAATATTCTAAATCTTATCTGACTTTTTAAGTCGCTACATAAAACATTGAATTTGTTTTTATTGATAAAACATGCAGTAAATCTATATAATTTAGCTTTTTAGTAATTCCTTTCATATATTTACAAGGGGGACCTCCCAAAAGTCAGAATTTATGTATAAAAATTGTGCATTTATTCTTATGTTTCAACTAGATACTTTTTCTTCACTGCTTGAAACAGTTTTTGAACTCATCAATTTTGATGCCTTTTAGTGCTTCTGCCGTTTTTTGTTTCATCTCTTCCATTTCATCAAAGCATTTCCCTTTGAAGACTTTTTTCATCCAGGGAAACAAACAAACAAAAAAAGTTGCTCAGGGTGAGATCAAGTGAATAGGGAGGGTGGAGCATAAGGGTCATGCCATTTTTGGTGAAAAACTGTTGAACACTCAACATGGTGTAGGCAGGTGTGTTGTCATGGTGGAAACACCAGTCACCTGTTTGCCACAACTTGAGACATTTCTTCCACATATCGTGATACAACCTTATCAAAACTTCCACATAAAAACTTTGGTTGACCATCTGATCCAGAAGAACAAATTCCAAGTGTACTACTATAAGGGTCCTTCCCTCCAAAAGATAACTCCAGTTTTGGGGAGGTCCCCCCTCTTGTATATTGACCAAGCTTACATTAAGTTGACATTTTAGAAATAACAGACCATCAGGCCAATTTTTCCCCCTTTTTTCTCTTTTTCTTTCTCTTTAGGTGGTGGTTCATTAGTTCTGGGACAAGAGCAAGACAAAAAAGGAGAGGGATTCAACCCAGCTGAATCTTTTGTGGGCTCTATAAGCCAGCTCAACCTCTGGGACTATGTCCTGTCTCCACAGCAGGTCAATTCCATTTTCAGTGTATGACAGTAATGAGATGCAAAGGTACAAACCTAGTAAAAATGTGAACAGCCTAATAATATATCTTATTGTAAGCTCTTTGTTATCAGAATTTATCACCAATATTATCTGATGCTATGGTCATAGATAAAGTTAGGCAGAAATCATCTTCAGTAATTTTCGATGAATACCCTTTTTAGTTTCTTGGTGATATTCTTAAATTTTACTGATAGTGATTATTTTGTAAAATTGTGGAATTCCAGAGCTAGAAAGAATCATAAAGAATAACGCTACAAATCCTTCTGACTGAAGATGAAGAAATTTAGGACTGGCACAAGATCATCCATAGATAGCAAAACATGAGCTAGTGGTTAAAACCAGCCTGGAGTCAAACAGCCAGGGTTCAAATCCCCAGTTTTACCATGAACTCACTGTGATTATTTTGAACATATTTTGTTTCTCTAAGTTTCCATTTTCTTATCTATAAAAGATAGATAAATATAACTATATATCAAAGTTTTGACAGGATTAAGCAAAATTCTGCATATGCAGTTGTGGTATCTTAGTCCTTGGTAAGGGCTTGATGAATGTTCACTCACTGGCACAGTGGGAAAACTTCTCTAAGCCCCTGTTTCCTCATCTCTATGTCCAATGTCAAAGATATATAATGGAGAAAGGGGCTCTCTGAGACCCCTTAATAAACTGCAGAACTTTAGACAAGAAATTCTATGTGTAGGATTTCAAAATTTCAGGCAACAACGAGTCTAATAGGAGAAATAGTTGAGAGGAATGATGCAGGAGAGAGGGGGGAGAAGGAAGATAATTTTCCTGTTTCCCCTGCAATCATACTTTGTAAAAGCCTGCTTTCTTCCACCCCCACCTCCAATAACTCTGCAGATGTTTTCTGTAGTATTAAATTAAGATGTAATAACGCCATCTTCATGAAACAAGTAAGGCTTATCTAAAAACATGTTTTTAAACTTTCAGGTGAAATCGCTGGCTACCTCTTGCCCAGAGGAACTCAATAGAGGAAATGTGTTAGCCTGGCCTGATTTCTTGTCAGGAATTGTAGGGAAAGTGAAGGTTGATTCCAAGAGTATATTCTGTTCTGGTAAGAAATTATTTCCTCCATAGACTCTACTATCTCTTGACTACCATGGGTCTGTAGAGCAAAAAGATGATAATTCAAATTGTGTGTGCCTGTCAATTTACTCTTTAACTAGTATTTTTATGTACTCCACCTTCCAAATGATTTGTTACATTTTTAATGCTAAATATATTCTGTACAACAGAGTATAATTGGGGAGGAAATTTGGACAGCAGTAAAATAAGAGTAGGAATATAAGGTGAGAGGAGGGATGTAGCTAATTTTTTTTTAATGTTCCTGTTTGAGATGGAACACTCTTGTGGTTCTATACTTCCTAGAAGCCATCTAGGAACAGCTAGCCTAGCGGGTAAAGCAATAGATGTTACAATTCATACACTGAATAGTTAAACTCTGAATGATCAAAATTGTCTCATAAAATTAAACATTAAACTAGTTTCTTTTTTATTTTAAAGTTATGGGGTACAAGTGGGGATTTGCTATATAAGTAGGTTGCATGAAGGTGAAGTTTGGGCTTCTAGCTGGCCCTCTCTTCCCCTGAGAGTGGACCAGGTATCCAGTGTATAACCCTGTGCTCCACTCACTCTTCCTTCCCTCCAAAAGACTGTCCAGCATCTGCCAGTTCCACCCTTGTGCTAGTATAATCAGTGATCGGGGTCACCTTATGAGTGAGAACATGTGGTATTTAGTTGTTTCTGTGATGACTTACTTAGTATGATGATCTCTAGTCACATCCAAGTTGCTGCAAAGGCCATGATTTTGTTCTTCTTTTGGCCCCATAATATTCCATTGTGTATATGTACCACGTTTTCTTTATCCAGTCCACTTTTGATGAACCTTTGGGTTGGTTCCATGTTTTGTTGTTATGAATAGTGCTGCAATAAGCATGTGTGTGCAGATGTCCTTTTGGTAGAGCACCTTATATTCCTGTCTATATATTCCCAGAAGAGGGATTGCTGGATCATATGGAAGCTCAGTTTTTAGTTATTTGAGAAATTGCCAAACTGCTTCTCACAGAAGTTGAACTAGCTTACGTTTCTACCAATAGTTGTAGAAGCAATACCTTTTCTCCTCAGTCACACCAGCACTTGCTGTTTTTTGACTTCTTAATGATAGCCATGTTTACCAGTGTTAGATGGTATTTCATAGTAGTTTTGACTTTCATTTGTCTGATGACTAGTGTAGCAAAACATTTTTAAAAGTGTTTGTTGATTGATTGCATGTTATCCCTTAAGAAGTGTCTGTTCATGTCCTTTGCATGTTTTAATGGGGTTGGGGTTGTTTGCTTTGTTTTGTTTTTCTTTTAATTCCTTTGAGTTCCTTGTACATCTTGGATGTTAGGTCTTTGTCAGATGCATATTTTGCAAACTTTTTTTCCCATTCCATGAGTTGTCACTTTAGTCACTTGATGGTTTCTTTTTCTGTGCAATAGCTTTTCAGTTTGATAAGGTCCCACCTATCTTAGTTTTTGTTGTATTTGCTTTTGAGTACTTGGCCATGAATCCTTTGCCTACTCTGATGTCAGAGAGGGTGTTCTCTATGTTTTCTTCTAAGATCCATATAGTTTGAGGTTTCATGTTTAAGATTGATTCATTTTGAGTTGATTTTTGTATATGGTGATAAGTAGTAGTCCAGTTTAATTCTTTTGCATGTGGCTAGCCAGTTTTCCTATCACCATTTGCTAAATATGGTTTCCTTTCCCCAATTTTTGTTGCTGTTGACTTCGTCAAAGACGAGTTGGTTGAGGGACCTTGGTTTTATTTCTGGAGTCTCTGTCCTGTTCCATTGGTCTATTTGCCCTATTCCTGTACCAAAACCATGCTGTCTTCGTCACTGTAACCTTGCAATAAAGTTTAAAGTGTAGAAGTGCCATGCCTCCAGCTTTGTTCCTTTTGCTGAGAATTGCTTTAACTATTCATGTTCCCTTTTCTTTTTGGTGATGATATTTATTTTTAGTCCACTGTGATTTGGGATACTTGGTATTATTTCAACCTTTTGGAATTCGTTCATGCTTGATTTATGACTGAGAATGTGATCAATCTTGGAGTATGTTCCATGTGGTGATAAGTAGAATGTATGCTCTGTGGTTGTTGGATGGAGTGTTCTATAGATGTCTGTTAGGTCCAATTGGTTGAGTGTCGAGTCAAGGTTCCAGATCAAATTTCCTTGTTGATTTTTTTGCCTTGATGATCTGTTTAGGGGTGTTGGTAAGGTATTAAAGTCTCTGATTATGATTGTATGACTGTCTATGTCCTCTATTGGTTTACATAACAATTGTTTAGTAAATTTGACTGCTCCTGTGTTGGGTGCATGCATATTTAAGATGGATATTTCTTGCCAGAGTCTTTTATTATGTAGTGTAGTGTGTCTTTTTAAACTTTCAATTGGTTTGAAGTTTGCTTTGTCTGATATAACAATAGCTACCCCTGCTCTTTTTGGCTTTCTGTTGCTGGAAAGATCTTTCTCCAGTCCCTTACTTTGAGCCTGTGGGTGTCCTTTGCAGTGAGATGAGTTACCAGGAGGCAGCAAAACATTGGATGATGTTTCTTTATCCAGTTTGTTGCTCTACACCTTTTTAGTGGTACATGCAGATCATTCATGTTCAAGCTAATTATTGATATGTGAGGGTTTATTCCTGTCATAATGCTCTGAACAGGTTACTTTGCTTTTTGTTTGTCTGTTTTTTAGAATTTTTGTGGATGATCTATGTGCTCTGTTAACTCTATGTTTGCCTGTATTTTTGCGATGGGTGGAATCATTCTTTCATTTCTATGCTCAGAACTTTCTTAAGCATCTCCTGAAGGGCTGATCTGGAGGTGGCATATTCTCATAGGGATTGGATATCTGGGAAGGATTTTAATTCTCCTCACTGATGAAGCTTAGCCTAGCAGGGTAGAAATACTCAACTGGAATTGTTTATCATTAAGAACATTAAAGATGGCACTTCAGTTCTTTCTGGCTTGTAAGGTTTCTGCTGAGAAGACTGTTGCAATTCTGATGGGCCTTCCCCAGTAGGTAGTCTGTCCCTTTTCTATAGCTGCCTTTGGGATGGGATTTTTTCTATCTTATGCTTACCTTGTAGATATGGATTACTATATGACATGGGAATGGTTCTCTTATGGAATACCTTGTAGAGATTCTCTGAATCTCTTGCATTTGGATGGTCACCTGTCTATTGAGATAGGGGAAATTTTCTTGGATGACTTCTTGGAAAGCTTGTTCCAGGTTGTTCTCAGTTACCCCTTCCGTTTCAGGGGTGCCAATGAAATACAGATTTGGTCTGTTTACATAATCCCACACCTCTTGTAGGTTTTGCTTATTCTTTTTGAGACTTTTCTCCTTGTTTTTGTCAGGCTAGGTTAACTTAATATTTTGATCTTCAAGCTTTGAGATTCTTTCCACTGCTGGTCTATTCTACTACACAGGTCCATCATTGTGTTTTTAAATTCCAGGAAGGAATTCTTCATTTTCAGCATTTCAGATTGGACCTTTCTTATATTGGCTATCTCAGCTTTTATTTCTTGCATTGCTTTTGTTGCCTAGATGATGTTTGCTTCCAACTTCTCATGGTTTGCCTTAACCATTCTAGCCATCTATTGTCTGAATTCTGTGTCTGCCATCAGGAATAGGTCATTCTGGATGAATTCCATTGTTTGGGGACTGAGAGGTGCTTTTGTAGGTGATGCCTCTTTAAGGCTTTGAAAATTGCCAGTGTTTTTTCATTGGTTCTTCCTCATTGGTGAGGACCAACTCCTCTCTTATTATTATTTTTTATTTTGTTGTTTTATAGTTATATATGGTCTAGCTGCTGTTCACACAGGGAGAGAGAGAAGGGCAGCTATAACTGCACTGCCATTTTTGCTGGGCGGAGCTCATAGTTCAAAGTGACTTTATGCTGCAAAGTTTTCCCCATGGTCAGGCCTGCCAGACCACTTTCTCTCACTCCCACAAGTTCTTTGTGGGGATGGGGAGAGGAGATGAGCCTCCTGGCTGCTTAGGCAACACTGAGAGCACTAAGAGTGGCAGTACTGAGAGCACTAAGAGTGGTGGTACTGTCCATCCATATCGCAGAGCCATGCCCACTGGGAAACCAAACTGCCTGGTGTTTTTCATAACTCTCCCTTCCCCCACCAAAGGCCATGCTCAAAACTTAAAAACACAAATACCCTGCCATGAAGGGACCTGCCCTTTGGGCAAGTGAGGCTGGCAAACAAACCTTCCTGGTCTGGGGTGGGGGTGCTGGCTGCCAGATACTGGCAGCAGACACCCAGTGAGTGCTGCCAGCAGGTAAACTTTTGGGACTTTGCCTGGGAACCAGCTGTCAGGCACTGCAAGCAGTGAATGCATTTGCACTCTTAGAGGATGGGTATTAGGTATTCTGAGCTTGGGTGGATACTCAGCTCCACATGGGCTCTGGCAGCACCTTGCTGTGTCCTAATCAGAGCTCTTCTTACATGGGATTAAAGACCCACATGTGGCTTCTGAGGAAGGGAATTTTCTCAGACGGTATCCAGAGCACTCACCTCCTCTCACACAAGACTGCTGATCCTATGCGAGCTTAGTGCCTGGTGGAGACAGTCTCCTAACTCCAACGTCAGCCACCCACTCTTTCTTTTCCTTGCACCCTCTGCATTCCAAGAGTCTTCTGTGGGATGTAGAGTGCTTCCTCCATCTAAATCTGCTGAAGTTGCCTATGATTACTGTTAGGTCAAGAAAATGAGCAGATAGAAAGAGAGAGATGGGAGATGGGCAGTTCAAGTGCAACACAGATTTATTGCAAGGAGGAAAATCTGTGGAATGGGACTCCAGATAAGACTGAAGCCTTCCCGCTTACAGACTAAGGGCAATTTATAGGGCTTTGAGGAAGGGGTGCTGGTTAGTTGGTTGCTAAGTAGGGGGAGTAGCTAAGGAAGAAGTCTTGTGGTTAGTTAGCTGCTGCTTAACAAGATGCACTCTGCAGATGGTGCTCAACTGGTAGATTTCGATTCCATTTGTCCTAGCAAAATGGCAGTGACTATCTATGATGGTATTCCCAAGGCTAACAGTTACTAGTGACTGGGATTGTCTTCCTTGTTATATTCTGTAAGAGGTGCTAGTTGGCTATTCCCTGATGGTCATCTTGGATCACCTTAAACCAGTTTCTTAAACTATCCTAGAGTTCCTGGCTTTTTATAACTTATTAGGACATTTTATTCATATTTCTAACTTTTTATTTAAAATATATTCAACAGACTTCTACTGAAATATATAGAAATAGAGAGCGTTGAAATAGGGAGGATTGTTTGTTGATTCAAAGAGTTTATCCAGTAATTTTGCTTGCCAGTGATCTTATTACATGTTAACTGGTTTTCATACCAGTACAATGGCTCCCAAATGCTGGTATCAAATACAATTTGAAGCTGGTGCTTTGGTGATGCTGCCACTATGTTGCTGACAGGCTCTGCACCTGTGTTCTTTGCCTTCAGATTGCCCACCTTTAGAAGGATTGGTACCTCATCTGCGAACTGCATCAGTAGATTTAAAGCCAGGCTCCAAAATCAGTCTATTCTGTGATCCAGGCTTCCAGATGGTTGGGAACCCAGTGCAGTACTGTCTGAATCAAGGGCAGTGGACACAACCACTCCCTCACTGTGAACGTGAGTTGCCTCTGTGGAAATCATCTCTTGAAAAATGTTGAAACCATAAGCACGGTTTTCAGGAATACTAGACAAAAGCTAAATACTTTACAATAGCAAATACTTACTGAATCCCTCCTTTGTGTCATGAAATGTGCATCACAAGGGTGGTGGAGGATGAAGACCTAAAGAGACCACTTATGAATGCATCTAAGGTGATCCAAGGAACTGAATGTGAGGAAAAGGTAGAATCTGTGATTGGAAGCACAGAGGGAGATGGGTCATTGCTAGGTGGGAAGACAGAAAGAGACCTCTTGAATTGAGTGCATCCATGTATTCATTTAATCAACAATGTGTAAATTATCTCTTACATACTAGACACTGATCTAAGTTCTGGAGATGTGACAGTTGGAAAAAAAATCCCTGTTCCCATGAAGTTTACATTCTAGTAGGAGAGACAGAATAACAAGCAAGTAAATATGATATTATTTATTTGTAATAAATCATAAAGGTAAGGGCTGAAAGTAAGGGGTTTGAAGAAAAAACAGGGTAGGGAAATATAGTGAAGGGAATGGATGGAGGTAAGATTGCTATTTTAGATAGGGAATAACCCCTGTTACCACTTGACTTATATTCATCTGTTTTGTATCTATCAACTCCAGTAGATAATAAACTCCACAAGACAGAGATTTTTGTCTGATTTGTTCACTGTTGTAACTCCAACACCTAGGACAATGTCTAATGGGTGTAGGACCTCCACAGATATTTTGGGGTTTGTTTGTTTTGGGAGGGGATTTGGGGGTTTGAGTCAGAGTCTCACTCTGTCTCCTAGGCTGGAGTACAGTGGCACGCTCACAGCTCACTGCAGCCTCAACTTCCTGGGCCCAGGCAATCCTCCTGCCTCAACCTTTCAAGTAGCTGGGACTACCAGCTTGTGCCACCACACCCAGCTGATTTTTTTGATTTTTTGTAGAGAAAAGGTTTTGCTACATTGCCTAGGCTGGTCTCAAATGCCTGGGTTCAAGCAGTCCTCTCATCTTAGCCTCCCAGAAGTGCTAAAATTACAGATGTGAACCACCACACCCAGTCTTTTTTGAATGAATGAATTGCACACCTACAATGAGCCAAGCAATGTGCTAGATGCCGAGGATTCAGGGAGCTACCATCCCTAGAGCAAAGTGTGTGTGCGATAAAAAAATTCATGCTTCACTAAGCTATTATTTGAATATAAAGAAAACGTCCTTTGAGTATTTTGCTCCTACTGTAGTTGTTCTTTTCCTGGTTGCTTTTCAGGCATTAGCTGTGGGGTGCCACCTCCTTTGGAGAATGGCTTTTATTCTGCTGAGGACTTCCATGCTGGCAGCACAGTAACCTACCAGTGCAACAATGGCTACTATTTGTTGGGTGATTCAAGGATGTTCTGTACAGATAATGGGAGCTGGAACGGCATTTCACCATCATGCCTTGGTGAGATAAATGTTGGTAATTACTATGTGAGTTTATTCTAGTTCTACAGAAGACAGTCATCCCAAATTCCCCAGGTTCTCGAGGCATTCCTTTGTTAACTTCATCTCATCCTAATAAGCTCTGGGCAAGCCATATTTACAAAGCGTAGAGGTGTCAGAAATGTTTCAAATTTTCATCACGCTCAACAGTAAGACTTTATTTATCTATCTCTGTTCTACTCGCCCACCTACAAACTAGGGAAATGACAGCTATTGATATACCTGCAATGTGATAATAACTATTATATTTAAATTTTATAAAAATAGATAAAGCATTGTTCACTAAGTGATATATAATGATTTAAAAGTGAAAACAGAAGTTTGATACATAAGACAAATGAATCAACTTCAGTTTTTGTGTGCTTTCTTCATTTTAGATGTTGATGAGTGTGCAGTTGGATCAGACTGTAATGAGCATGCATCTTGCCTAAATACAAATGGGTCCTATATATGCTCATGTATCCCACCATACACAGGAGATGGCAAAAACTGTGCAGGTAACTGATATATGTATAACTAGAAGTTTCTCTTTCAATTCAGATATATATTTCAAGTGTATTTTATTTTAAAATAAAACAATAAATTCAACTTCAAAGGGCATACAGGCAAGTGGACAAGGTAGACATTGTATGAAAAACATAAGTAACAACTAAAGGCACTTTATTTTTTTTAATCAATATTTTTTATTATGATTTTGTGGGGTACAGTTAAGGGTTAGGTGTACAATTACGTTTCATTCAGGCACCCTGTTGATAAGAGGTGTTTCCCCATCCCCAGACAGATATTTGCGACTGTTAATCCCATCCTCCTCGCCCCCCCCATAGTTTCCCAGTACCGTCAGTCATTTTCTTATAATATTACATTGGATGTTCAAGGTTCATTATATGAGTGAGAACATGTGATACTCAGATCTTTGTTTCTGTGAGAGGTCACTCAGTATTATAGACTCTAGTTCCATCCAGGTTGCTGCGAAATTCATGATTTTGTTCTTTTTTATGGCTGCGTAGCATTCCATCGTGTATATGTACCACATTTTTTTAATCCAGTCGTCTTTTGCTGGGCAGCATGGTTGTTTCCAGGTTCTTCCTATTGTGAACAATGCTGCGATAAACATACGTGTGCAGGTATCTTTTTTATAGAGTGATTTGAGGTCTTCAGGGTATATTCCCAGTAGGGGGATTGCGGGGTCATATGGAAGGTTGATTTTTAGAGCTTTTAGGAATCACCACACTGCTTTTCACAGAGGTTGCACTAGTTTACACTCCCACCAACAGTGTAGAAGTGTTCCCTTTTCACCACACCCTCTCCAGCAGTTGTTATTTTTTGAGTTGTTGATCATTGTAAAGGCACTTTAAAGTAGCATCTTGTCTCTCCCAACTTTCCAATTTCTAAAAACTAAAACTCAGAGTCAACTATACTTGCAGAATGTTGAAGAAATATCTACATAGTACAAGAATGATAGAGTGGCTTTAGAAATAAAATTAGTGGCCTTTCTGCTTCAATCAGAACAAAGATGATGCTTTATCACATTTCACTACCAATATCCTTCCTCTGCCACAGTCACACAAAATCATATCCTTGAAAAAAATAGACATCTTGCCTTACCACATCTCTATATTTTGTAATATATTTGGTAATTTGATAATACTGGACCATCTCTCAATCAATTGATATCTTTTTAAGTTTATTGTGAGGAGTAACTACTAGACAACAATAAGATAAAAAGTAAAAAGAAATTTAAAATAGCATTCCAAATCATCTAGCTATACATCCCCCAAAGTAAAATGCTACAATTTGGAACAGAGAGAAAAGTCCCAGGGATTATAAATGACAGAGATCATGTTTCCCACTGTAAAACACACATGTACAAAGGTGGGGGGAGAGAGAGAAGCAACAGTAAAGGTCAAAACAAAATGTCAGTAAGTTAGACAATAGAAATAGGAACAGAAGCAGACTAGATCAAGAAATATTCTTTTAGTCAAACAGAGAATATTAAATGCTTATGTATACATCAACCAGTACTCAAGTTGAAATATACTATTAAAGAACAAGACACAAAACTTATCTAGGGAAATACCTAATTTAGATACTTTTTTTTCTCTTTAAAGGATGAGTAAGATTAAACAAAATTTTAAATATAGGATCTTCACCAAAAAAATTGCTGCCCAAAGCGAGGGAAAAAATAATACTTGATGACCCAGAATGTGGGACTAAAAATGAGTTAATGCAGAAATCTGAAGATTATTTCAAGAAATTGTTCATTGTAACAAGAAACAGAGACATAATTGCTATTATTTTTTTAAAAAATGAAGCCATAGGAGAAATGATTTCAGAGTAAAACAGGGCAGAGAGAGAGGCAAACACTTCAGACAGTGAGCTTTGAAACCAGCTCACCATTAGGTTTGACTTAAATAGATATTCCAAATGTGTGTCCATACAGTTTGCAAATGTTGTAACTTATTACTGAAATATAAGATAAATAAAATTATGAATTCCAGCCTAAGAAACATATTAAAATCTTGTCCCTACCAAAAATAAATAGAAAAAGAAAATGTCGGGTATGGCGGTACTTGTCTATAGTTCCAGCTACTTGGGAGGCAGAGGTGAAAGGATTGCCTGAGCCCAGGAGATAGAGGCTGCTTAAAGCCATGATTGTGCCACTGCCCTCCAATCTGGGTATCAGAGTGAGATCCCAGCTCAAGAAAAAAAAAATTATACATCGACAATTATAATAGCAGAGATACAAGTGTGGGTGTGGTAAGAAAATGTATCCCCCAAAGGTATTGAAAAAAATTAAAAAATATAAGTATAGATTTTAAAATAAAGTAAAATAAAATAAAGATGCTAAAGATCTAATTTTTTTAAAAAGAGGAATATATGTCTCAAATATTTTATATGCTTTCCACACACATAAATATATATACACATGTTTAGATTCATATGTAAACACACTATGAGAGGGAACTTGCCAAAATAAACTTATTTATAAAATGTTGTGTTTTTATTCTTACATGCTTTAACTTCAGTCACCTTCACTTCAAAGTACTCTCTGGTTGGTGCAATACACCTATCAAGATGCTTTTTCCACAGCTCAGAACAGTTTTTGCACTCACCAATTTTCATGTTTTTTAGTGCTTCTGCCATTTTTTGTTTCACCTCTTCCACATCGGCAAAACGTTTCCCTTCGAACACATTTTTCATCCAGGGAAACAAAAAATGTTGCTCAGGGCAAGAACAGTTTTTTTGGTCAAAAACTGTTGAACAGTCAGCATGGTATGGGCAGGTGTACTCGTTAATCGCCCATCATGAAATAGGGAAACAACTTTAAAGAATTTCCAAAAAGAAAAATTTCTGAAGCTAAATGTAACCTCTCACAATAATGCTAGCAGGTACACTGATGCTAATGGGTTCCTAGAAAACTTACCTAGTGGGGAAGCCTGTACTAAAAATGGCCCACCCTCCCAAAATTCTGGGGGTTTTTTGGGAGGGAGGGGTCCTCCCTCGTAAACAGTTCTTTATTTTAGTTATTTCATGTAATATTATATCATGCACATTTTAGGTCACAAAGTAGTTTGAGAACATGATTTTAACTTCTGTTTCATAATTCGCTTTATGGATTTCTCATAGTTAACTTTTCTCTCTATGTTAACATTAGGTGACAGCCACTATGAAAAATAGTTTATTAAACATCTTCAGACACAAATCTATGTGCTTACTTGTGGATATGGCTATTTTTCTCAAAATTAAATCCTATAACTGCATTTACTTTAGGGGAAGGGTGTATTTAAACCCCTGACCTATATATCCCAAATGACCTTTAGAAAGATTAAATCAATGTATTTTCTCTTTTTGAAAATTCAAGTATTATGTTCACTCCTATTGCTCAACGCTACCCCCCAAACCTTGCTTTAACTTTTTTTCCTTCCTAGCAGTGGTGACTGACCCTGAATTGGTGAATAGGAGAAGCTTATGACCCCTCTAATTGGAAATGGGGACTGAGAACTTCTCCTGAATCTGTTTGTAGAGCCTTGACATCAGTCTGATACTGTCAGTTGCTCTTTAAAAAGTGGATTATAAGCTTGAGGACACATGAGAAGAGCTAAAACTCTTCTAAGCCATGTTCTGGCACCGACACTCTTCCCCAGTGAACAGCTTCCTATAGGGCCAGATAAATTTTGTATATTTTTGTTAATCATTGCTGTTTCAAAATATTATTGTTTAAGTGACTACTAAATACATATTCTAGTATAATGCCCAGTGTGTTCCTGGCATTCATACTCCTGAAACTTTTCTCTCAGGATTTTAACGAGAACCTTTTGCTGTGACACTTTGCATAGTTGTGTAAAAGCTACTTATTATTCCACCAAAACTGATTTTTTGTTTCAAGAACCTATAAAATGTAAGGCTCCAGGAAATCCAGAAAACGGCCACTCTTCCGGTGAAATTTATACAGTGGGTGCAGAAGTCACATTTTCATGTGAGGATGGTTACCAGATGATGGGAGTAGCCAAAATCACATGTCTGGAGTCTGGAGAATGGAATCATCTAATGCCATATTGTGAAGGTATGTTTAGTAAATTTCCTATGGCTATTGTGTTTGGTAGTCCTAGAAAAGGAAGGTGTAGACATGTCAGATCTTATGTTCTATAGATGTTCTTTGTATTTAAAACCCAAGGCTTATGTTTAAACATAACAAAAATAAAGCAACCTAGAGCTGTCCCTTGAGCTTTCAGAGATTTTTTTTATACACAATCTCAAAAAAGCCATGTTTTTTGTTTTTCCTCCTTTAAGCTATTTCCTGTGGTGCACCAGCTATTCCAGAAAATGGTGACATTGAGGGATCAGTGTTTACCTATGGCAGTAGAGTGGCATATAGGTAAGTGTCTAAGATTAAAACTACATTGTAGAAGTTGTTGGTGGCACATTGACAGTGATATAATACTGGAATAAAAAAGAGTGGGAAAATAATCCCAGAGGATGTTTTTAAATTAATATGGAATTAATTGAATGATGTGTAGTGTGAAGATATCTTAATCCAATAATCTAATGGTAGCCATACCTAGAATCCTTAAATCCCCTCACCAGTAACCTATAGTTGCCACCAGCACCCCCATGAGGTACCCTGAGAAGGGATGCCACAGAGGAAGGTGCTCCTAGCTAATGAATACCCTTGATGTCTCAGGGTCTTAGACCAGACCACATCCCTCTCAAACCAAGAATTTCCTGTTTTCAGTTACTAACCCATGACACAAGATGGAGACAAGCCAAATTAAGTCTATCCTACTTGTCACCCAGCAAGATTCCTATAGTAAAGATGTACAGTATTCAACCTTGAAAAAAATTAACTTAAAAGCATTATTTCAATAGAAAAAAAGAACTTTTCCAATATATGCAAATTCTTAATATTTTCAGAAGTTTTTGGAATAAAATTATGCAAAATAAAGCAAATTATATCCTGTAATTTTCTGCTGTCTTCTCTAGGTGTAATAAAGGATATACTCTAGCAGGTGATAAAGAATCATCCTGTCTTGCCAGCGGTTCTTGGAGTTATTCTCCTCCTGTGTGTGAACTGGTGAAGTGTTCCAGTCCGGAAAGCATAAATAATGGAAAATATATTTTGAGTGGGCTTACCTACCTTTCTACTGCATCATATTCATGTGAGAGTGGATACAGGTACACCGGCCAAGCTTTCTATAATACTTTATTACTCATTCTTTACTCAACTGGTTTCATTCATAACTGACTGGCTGACTTTAAAGAAGATGTATACATGTAAGGAGATTCTCGAATTTGTGTGCGTTCTGCAGCCTAGCTTATATTAAGTACCAGGGAAAGATTCAATCTAACTGCCACTCTGGAAGCCCTAGCCCAATATCTATATGCATTCAGACCTTAGACATGAAAATGAAAATTGATTGCGAAGCATTATGCAATTCCTGATAAAATGCTTTTGCAATGGATTTTTTAATAAACAGCTTACTCAACTTATATTCAACATTGCATGGGATGTTGTGAAAAAGTATGTCAAGGTAAGGAGATCCTAGGCTCTTGATACTGTAAGAGGTTAATTTGATTAATGGTGTGTGTGTGTGTGTGTGCGTGTGTGTGTGTGTGTGTGTGTGTTGTGTGTGTGTTGTGTGTGTGTGTGTATTCAAACCAAAGGAACAATAAAGTCAGGCTGTGATCAACAACAGAATCTGAAGCGGAACAGATGGAGCGAACAGCAAGTGGAGTGAATAGTATGGGCAGTCAGGATCAGGCTGACAAAAAAGGCAGAAAAGCCATGATATAGCCATGGAGGTTTGTAAAACCAAAGGAAAACCAGAGTTCAGAGTCAGAAGCAGTGTGGTTTAAATGCCCAGGCTCATGGCTGGTACAGTGCCCTTTGACCTCACTCACCCTGATTTCCTGGTGATTTTCAGGTGAGTGTCTTCCCTCCTGCTTGAACTATAGCCAGTCTAATAGCCCCATTTCATCCAAGTAATCTTTTCACAAGGTTTGGAGTGCCCTATACCACCACTGATGATCACATTTGACTATTTTTTTTTTGTAACAAGTTGTTATCATTGTTATATTGTTTTCACCCATTCATTGTTTTAAATGGCATATAGCCTGTTTAGATTTCCCTTGTTTTTATATAAAGCAATAAAATATGAAGAAACATTATTTTGGGGTACTAAGATATCTCAAGTGTTCCCTATTGCTTTCTAAGTCCTTCCTGGTCCATCTCCATGGGGGTAAATAAAGAGCCAATGAAAAGAGTGACATTATTTTTTTCCTGTAGTTTACAGGGCCCATCCATCATTGAATGCACAGCTTCTGGCAGTTGGGACAGAGCACCACCTACTTGTCACCTTGTCTTCTGTGGCGCTCCGCCTGCCATCAAAGATGCTGTCATTACCGGAAGTAACTTCACTTTTGGGAACACTGTCACTTACACTTGCAAAGAAGGGTGAGTAACGCCTATGAAGGAAATGATCATTAAGAGCCAAGGGGGTAGAGATGCCTGACTGTGAAGAAGGGCTCCACTGGACAGGAAATTAAACTTCCTGGCAGCCAGAGCCAAAGAGAGATTATACTCTTATTTTCTGACAGCAGAAAGGGAGCATATTCTTCTGTGGAAACAATGTTTTCCTAGAATTAGAGTAGCTTATCAAATTATGCCTCAAATAATGGACATTGGGCAATGCAATAAATTTGTATACTTTAAAATTCACAAAGCACATTTAAGTAGGCATATGTGTATTTATCTTCTGCAAAACCAAAGATAAGACTTTAAGTCAAAATATAAAGATGACATGTCTGCAGGGGAAAAAGATAATAAGGTTCAGGTTTTTACATTTCTAATTGTCTTATTTAATTCAGATATCATTTTTGGAAAGCTAGGAAACTAATACAAAGGACTTTCACACTCATTGTCCCATTGGCTCTTCATCAAAGTCCTATGAGGTGCAAAGAAGAAAAAGGCTCACTCTGGAATGTTCTATTTAGGGTTTCAATGCAACGAATCAAGTGTTGAGGGACAATTTAATCTCAGGTCATCTGACTTGCATTTCATTGCAGTCATTGTTTTTCCTATGCTTCCTCAATAAATATTTTCATCATCAGTAGTGCTTTCACACCAGATTTACTACAGTTGCTTTCCACACATTTGGAAAAAGCAATAGCAGAGGAGTTACCATTTTCTGAATTTGTATCTCAGCTCTGTTTTTCACTAACTGTGTGGTCTTGGGAAAATGGTGTCACCTCTCTGTGTCTTGATTATCCTCCTACATAAAACAAGTTCATTAAAGGTCCATACTTGTGGATATTGGGAGGGATAAAATATACACATAGACTAGCCAGAAAAAAAGACAATAAACCCAACAAACTGAGCTACTGCTAGGATGATTGGAGCACAAATGAGAGGACACAGTTTCTATACTCTCCCAAAAGTTGGATTTTATTTCACCTGGACAGAAGACCATCACAGTGACCAGCAGGTGATGACAATATTTTCTTGCAAAAGATGTTAAGAGTTGAACATTTGCATAAATAGCTGAATCCCACACCTTAACACCTTTTTAAATAAACAAGAAATCGTTATTATTAAAATGTCAGTGCAGGACTGACTTTTGGTGGTCCCATCTCTCTCCTGTGGAATGTCTCACATAAAAATTGCCTGTAATTAATTGTATAGGACTATTTAAAATTAGTCATTTATTCACACAACCTCCCAAGTTTGAAACAAGAAGAAAACAAAACTCTAAACAGACCAATAACAATTCAGGAAATAGAATCAATCATAAGAAATCTACCCACCAAAAAAAGTTCCATTCCCTATAGCTTCCCAGCTGGATTCTACAAGAGATACAAGGAAGAGCTGATACCAATATTACTGAAAGTTTTCCAGGCAATTGAGAAAAAGGAAATTCTCCCCAACTCATTTTATGAAACCAACATCATACGGATTCCCAAATTGGGTAAAGATGCAGCAAAGAAAGAGAATTACAGACCAATGTCCTTGATGAACACATATGCAAAAATTCTAAGCAATATTCTAGCAACTTGGATCCAACAACACATTTCAAGGATCATCCACCATGACCAAATGGGCTTCATTCCAGGGAGGCAAGGTTGGTTCAACATATGCAAGACCATAAACATAATTCAGCACATAAGCAGATGTAAAACTAAGAACCACATGATTATATCATTAGATGCAGGAAAAGCATTCAACAAAATCCAACATCCCTTATTGATTAAAACATCTGAACACCTAGGCAAAGAAGGAGAATTCTTCAAAACAGTAAAAGCCATTTATGATAAACCTATAGCCAACATTTTGTTCAACGGGCAGAATTTGGAAGCATTTCCCCCTGAGAACAGGAACTAGACAAGGATGCCTACTCTCATTCCTCTTGTTCACCATAGTATTGGAAGTCCTCATCAGAGCAATCAGGCAAGAGAAGGAAATCGGGTATCCAACTAGGAAAAAAAGGAAGTCAAACAATCCCTCTTGCAGACAATATGACCCTATAGCTTGAAACCCTAGAGAATCTATCAAAACCTCCTTGCACTGATAATTGACTTTGGTAAAGTCTCAGGGTACAAAATCAGTGTGCAAAAGACAGTTACGCGTGTATACACTAGCAACAAGCCAGCAGAGTGCCAAATAAAAAGCACAATCCCATTCACAATAGTCACAAACCACCTAACCAGTGAAGTGAAAAACTTACGATGAAAACTAAAAAATGCTGCTCAAAAAAATCAAGGATGACACATACAAATGAAAAAACATTCCATGCTCAGGAATTGGAAGAACCAATATTGTCAGAATGTCCATCCGACCCAAGGCAATATGCAAATTTAATGCAATACCTGTTAAATTATCAACATCATTTTTCTCAGACCTGGAAATGACAATACAGAAATTCATATGAAAATGAAACAGAGCATGAATAGCCAAAACAATCCTCAGCAAAAGGAGCTAAGTGGGAGGTATCATACTTCCAGACTTTAAACTTTACTACAAGGCACAGTAATCAAAACAGCCTGGTACTGGTACAGGAATAGAAACATAGACCAATGGAACAGGATAGAGATTATGGAAGCAAAAACTCAATCTCTCAACCAACTCATTTTCAACAAAACCACCAATAACAACCACTGGGAAAAGGAGTCCTTATTTAGCAAATGATGCTGGGAAAACTGTCTGACCACATGCAGAAGAATGAAACAGGATTCCTACCTATTGCCATATACAAAAATCAACTCCAAATGGACCAAAGACCTAAACATAAAAAACTCAAACTATAAGAATCCTAGAAAAAAGTGTAGGAAGCACTCTTATGCACATTGGAGTAGGCAACCAGTTCTTGATCAAATCCCCAAACGTGAATGCCAAAAAAGATAAGATAGACAAGTGAGACCTCATCAAAGTGAAAAACTTTTTGCACAGCAAAAGAAACCATCACGAGAGTGAGAAAACAACCCACAGAATGGGGAAAAGTATTTGGTAATTGTGTATCTGACAAAGGCCTAATAGCCAGGTTCTACAAGGAATTCAAACCTGAAAGAAAAAAAAAACAACAACAATCCTATCAAAAAGTGGGCAAATGACATGAATAGACACGTCTCAAAAGAGAACAACTGAGCAGCCAACAGATACATGAAAAAATGCTCAGCCTCACTAATCAGAGAAATGCAAACCAAAATCACATTGAGATACCACCTAATTTCAGTTAGGATGACTATCACTAATAAATAAAAAACAACAGATGCTGGCAAGGGTACAGAGAAAAGAGCATGCTTCTACACTCCTGGTGGAAGTGCAGACTAGTTCAACCTCTGTGGAAAGTAGTGTGACAATTCCTAAAAGAACTAAAAATTGACCTTCCATATGATCCAGCAATACCTCTTTTGGGAATTTACCTGGAGGAACATAGATTTTTAAACAAAAACACACCTGCACACGCATGTTTATAGCTGAACTACTCACAATAGCAAAAACATGGAACCAACCCCACTGCCCATCAAAAGTGGACTAAAGAAAATGTGATATATATACATGATGAAATACTATGCAATCGTAAAGAAGAGCAAAATCAAGAACTTCACAGCAAACTGGATGGAGTTGGACCACCATCACACTTCGTGATCTATCACAGAAACTAAGAACCGAATACCACATAGTCTCAGTAATAAGTAGGCCCTGAACACTAGTCACATTAGCACAAGGGAGGAAGCGGCAGTCATTGGGCACTGCCAGAGGAGGAAGAGAGGGAGAGGTGTCATATAGCAACATAAAGCGTACCTGGTCCTAAACCAGGGGAATTGAGGGCCAGCTGGAGGCCCAAACTTCACCTGCATGCAGCCTACTTATCTAGTTAACCCTTACTTTTACTCCACATTGCTATAACAATATAAAATTTAAAACAAAAAATGATTTCTCAAACAACTAAAAATATATCTACTATTTGATCCAGCAATCCTACTGCTAGGTATCTACCCAAAAGAATAGAGGTCATTATATAATAAAGACACCTGCACCTGCATGTTCATCACAGCAAAATTCACAATCACAAAGATCTGGAATCAACCTAAAAGCCCATCAGCTGATCAATGGATAATGAAAATGTTGTGTATATACACTATGAAATACTATTCAGTTGTCAAAAGAATGAAATTATGTCTTTTGCGGCAACTTAGAATCAATCAGAGAACATCCTCTTAAGTGAACTAACTCAGGAACAGAAACCCAAACACAGTATGTTCTCACTTATAAGTGTCTCCTTTTAGACACTCTCTTTGTTTGGGGGTGCCCTGAGAATGCCAGAATGGAAGGAAAGCCTCTGTTTTGGTCCTTTTTTCCTGGCCAAATTTTTAACAAAGCACTTGAAATATGCAGAAAAGCAAAAAGTAAAACAAAATACTCTCTAAAATTATTTACCTACCTATTGGTGAGATAAAAGTAAATGTTAAATTTTTGCATAAATACCTTGGAGATAAACTAAGCAATATGCAAAGACAGAGAGAGTCAGGACGGGGAGGGTGGGAAGAAATGGAGGAACAAAAAATTACCTATCAGGTACAATGTACACAGGTGGGGTGGAGGGTACATTTAAAGCCCAGACCAAAACTATTTGTACCACCAAAACTATTGAAAGAAAAATAATAATAAAAATCAGTCATTTAAATTTTTGTGAAAACTTAGCAAGTGTACATTTTCTGAACAATTTCTAGATATTGAAAGTTTCTGGAGATTTTTTTATTTAAAAAGTAGTGCTTTATCACCATGTAAAACTTGAAAATGTAAAATCTGTTTTTAAAAGTTACCTATAATTTCACTACCAAAATATAGATATTTGTAATAGTTCATTCCTTCTCAGAACTTTGTCTTTACATATCTTTGAATATTAAAGATTATGTTACATATACAAATTTATACCTTCTTCACTAATCATACACTTTTTCATAAATTATTTGCTTATACAATACCATAAGAAGAGTTTTATGTCTGCCTAGTGTTTTCTATCTATATCTAAAAGTGATTTACTTAAAGAATCAATTGAGACAATAATGAAAACAACAAATACATTTATTTTAACAGGATTTTTACATTACTCAAAGGACTTCCACATGAATTATTTCATGTGTTCTCTTCTACAAAGATAGGGTTTGACAGAAAAATAGTCCTACCTTATAGCTAAGATATGAAGGTATTGGATCTACACAAGTTGATAGTCTGTAGTAGTTTTCTTTTTATCATTGGTCTACACAAGTTAATAGTCTGTAGTCGTTTTCTTTTTATCATTGGTCTACACAAGTTGATAGTCTGTAGAAACGTTCTTTTTATCATTGAAAAGATGGAAATTAAATCTGCCCACCTAAGTCACATAGCTGTGAAAGGATATGAAACCATTTATATAAAAGTGCTTTATATATACATGAAGTACTATTTAAATATGGCTTTATTGTTTTCTGTATCGTTATATAAAATGATGACATTTCAGTAACAGAGAGAAAAACTCTCTTAGCTAATTAATCAAATTTATATGAAGTACACACAGTCATAAATACCACCACCTATAATATGTTTATAAAAGAAAAAAAATCAATAACTATTAGGTGAAGACATTTTCATATTTCTGAAATTAAAACTCGAGAAAAAAGCATAATGCTCCTTTTAGACACTCTCTTTGTTTTGGGGATGCTCTGAGAATGCAGAATGGAAAAAAAGACTCTGTTTCGGTCCTTTTTTCTGGCCAAATTTTTAGCAAAACATTTGAAATATACAGAAAAGCAAAAAGTAAAACAAAATAACTCTCTAAAACTATCTACCTATTGCTGAGATAAAAGTGCATGTTAAATTTTTACATAAATACCGCGGATCTCTTTTTATAAAAAGAAGTACAGTGTTACAGATAAAAGTAGAAGCCATTCTCATTACTCTTCTATGATCCCCAAAATGCAGAATATGCATTTTTGTCTTTATTACATTTATCGTCTATATTACACATTAAAATATTCTATTGATCTATCTGTTTTAGGTCTTGTATATACTACTTCAGATTCTAAGCATTCTTTTGAAGGTTTGCTTTTCACTTAACATACCTTTTTTGTATTTATCCCTCTGGGTACATGTAAATCAGCTGGATTTGTTTTCACTGCTACATAGTATTTCCCTGTAAGAATGAGCTATCTCAAAGTTACCCATTTCCCTGCTGGTAAAAGGTTAATATAATTATGCTTTATTTGCTGATATAAACAGTACTGAGGTAAATATCGTTGTCAAGTTTCCTAGCACATGTAAAATATCTCTGACCTAGACGTTGAGAGTTAGAGTTGTCGAGTCATGGGATATGCACATTTTTAACATTACGAGATAGTACCAAATAGCTCCCCAAAGTGATCTTGCCAGTTAAGTAATGTGCAAGAGTTTCCCTAGCTTCACATCCTTGCTTACATTGGTGTTTATCATCCTTATTCGTTCTTTCTAGTTTCCTAGTTGTTTAAGGTTGTCTTACTCTTTCTTACCCAGAATTACTAGTTAGATTATACATTTCTCAAAAGTTTATTGAGATTTATTTTGTTTTCTTTTTTTCTCAAGGAGTGGTTTGTGCCTCTTTCTCATTATGTTTTTTGTATTGATTTATATGCTATTTATATTCAGCAGACCAGTCCTTTTTTATTACATGACTTGCAAAGATCTGTTTGTGGCTTTTTTTTTTTCCGCTTTATGATGTCTTTTTACTGTAGATTTTTAAATTTTAGCACAACGATATTTATCCATTGTTTTGTTTATACTTTGTGCTTTTTGTATCAAACTTAAGACATCTTTTCATTCCCTGAAATCATACTCAGTACTTCCGCCTTTCTCCTGAATAACTCAAAGACCTTGGAAAACATCAACATCTATCATTCTCTTATCTTAAATATCTTATCACTATCTACATCTTACTTCTCCCTTATCTTACAACTTTCCAAGTTAGTCATTTTTTAAAGCTTATTTAGATTTACTTAATGTCTATTGATCTCTTCACCACCATTGCTTTTTGTATCACACTCCTTCCTTTTGGGTTTAGCTTATACCTCCTAAAGGCATCCTTTTCATCTTTTTCATCAAGAGTCAATGAATCATATGATCTTTGTCTGATAGTTTTTTCCACAAAGATTTTGATGATATTATTTAATAGCCTTTTGATTTTAATGTTGCTATCAAGAATTCCATTATCAGTCTAACTTAGTGATTCTCAGTCAAGGGCGAAATTGCCCTCCAGGGACATTTGGCAATGTCTGGAGACATTTTTGTTTGTCACAAGTGGGGGGAATAAGCTACTAGCATCTAGTGGTAAAGACCAGAGGCACTGCTAAATATCCTACAATACACAAAATAGCCTTCTACAAGCAAGAATTGTCTGATCCAAAATGTCAGTAGTGCTGAGATTGAGAAACACTGGTTGAATTGCTGTTTCTTTATAAGTAATGTCTTTTCTCTTGAGTTACTTTTTTTAAATGTGTCTATGTTGTCTTAGTACTACACTATGAGATGATGGATGTTGTATTTATAATTGTTCATCTTGTTTAGGACTCATTATACTTCTTACACCTGAGAATTTATATCTTTTACCAATTTGAAATATTATTTTCACTGCAAATAGTTTCTTTTCCTCACTTTCTCTTTTCTCTCTGGATGTCTTATCAGATATATACTGGACTTTTTAATTCTATTTTTATGCTTATTAATCTGTCACATTTTTCATTTCTTTATAAACCTGTTATTACATTTGGATAATTTCCTCACATATCTCTTCAATCTCACTATTTTTTTTCTATTTATAGAATGCTTTTGAAAGTATTCATTAATTTTTTATTTTTATTTTCTATATTTTATTCTTAGAATTTATATTTTTCTTTTTCAAATATTTCTTTTTATATTCTCTTCAATTTAAATTGAATTTTGAGTCTTTCTTTTATCCTTAATAATTCCAACATACCTATTTCATACTTTTAAAAAAGATTTTAGACCTTTTTTCTATTATCTCCTTTATCAGTGTTCAAATCTTGCAGTTTGTTCTGTCTACTGACCCATTCCAGATGAAAAATATGTCTGTATATGTTCTGAAATTTCAGATTGTGTCCTTATAGTAAACAGAACTTGTTTTATCTATGAGCATCCCTCATGGTCTACTTGTATGGATTATTTTTGTCTACCAGGTGCTCTAAGATTATCACCAACCAGGAACCTAATTTTACGTTAATTTATCAGTTTGAAGGTTTTCCATGAAAAGTGAGTGGCATAAATTCTAAGCCCAAGTCCACATGAGGTGCAAACCTGGGGATTGTTACCTTAGCAGAGACTTTGTTTTTTCACCCAGAGCCCACACAAATACATATCTTTCACTGGTTCTCTCACTAGGCCTATGGGTGGAATTTTTCCACTTCACCCTTTCATCAAATGTCCTTCTAGGGCATAGATGCATACCAGAGACTAGTACTACTCTACTCTACATTTGATATCCAAAGATGTATTTCCTGTAACCTCTATTTCTCTTCCTTGTCTACTCCAAGGTCAACCACTGCATTAATTTATAGGCTTACTTTCCTGTTTTTAATTTCCTCTTCATTTCTGGCACATGGAGATTTTCTTTCTTGTCAGTTCAGCCATGGATTTAAAATAATTTTGTTATAATTCATCATGTATTATATACGAAGGTTTTCAGATTATGTTATAGCCAGAACTACAAGTCGGTTCTCATCCTGTCTCTCTTGACCTCTTTTCTATTTCTTACCCCAAGAGGTTGATTGGCACAGGTCAACATGCCTTGTGTCTTGTTCATTTCAAGATAGTATTGCTGTGTTCAAGTCATGGTTTTTGTACAATGTAACTTGTCTTGCTGTCTCCTTCCACTTCTGAAGATGCTATTGGCCAGAGAAAAGTTCTAGGGTTTATTTCCCTCTCCAGTCCTGTCAAATCCATCTTCTCCTTTGGCACTTCCCAGCACAGACCACTGCCCTGCACACTTTGTGAGCCTCTCAGGCCTATATATAAGCCACATGTGTATTGTGTGTACATGTATTTTTGCTTCTGTCTCACTGTTTTTTCTTCTTATACTGGTGTTGTGCTTTGCATTGACCTTTCCTTTAATTATAGGGGCAAGATCCACTCTCAAGTTTAAGATGAAAAAGCAGAGACTTTATAAGATTGAAGCAGTGTGAAGAATGCCAGGGAAGGAAAAAAGCAAGAAGCTTCATTTCTGGGTTCTATCCTACACTTGGCCTTCCAAATTCATCTTTTATCAAACCATTTACCTTTTTTAAACTTTTTATCAAAACCCCAAACAGTGGGAGTTTTCAGTTGTTTGCCTAAATATATAGGTGGTCATTTGTTTCTAATTTTCCTTCTTATTCTTATGTTTATACTCCTTGGTGAGAAATGTAGAGGGGTTATTGGCATTCTAAATCCTAATCCAATTTTTTCCCTTTTGATTCTTCTCAAATATAAACTTCTAAATGCAATTATTAGACATGTTAAGAGAAAATCTTTGATCATTATTATTTATTGAAAACAATTAGCTGCAGATTTATGCTTTCTACTGTTCTTATTAAGTTGCAGCTTTTTAAATATCGTGTGGCCTGCCCTTTTAAGTCTCTTTTTTCTAAAAGAAAAGCTCTAATAACTCACTCAGGAGCTTTCTCATAAAGGTTCCCAGGCATAAACTCATTAATAAGCTCCCATTCAGTGTGTGAATCCAATCACTGAAAATTGCATCCGAAAATTACTCTGCCCATTTTCAAATGATTTTTGGTTATTCCGGAAACATGCAAATGTTTTCCAGCCAGTTCATCCCAAGCTGTGTCTTTCTAAGGCATCACTGTGATATTTGTGCACCTATAGCTGCTTATTCGGGCGCTGTCTCTTTAAGACTGAGGATTTCCTCTGTGTTTGTTGTTGTTGTTGTTGTTGTTGTTGTTTTGTCGCCCCGCCCCCACCCCACCCCCCTCTATTTGTGGAGAGCAACTCTTCCCTCTCAGTCTTTCCTCTTTGGTTTTATTGCTCTGAAGCTAGTTAACGTCCCTCCGTTCTAGGGCCCTTTCTGCCATCCAGTGAGACAGGGACCCTCACTTCTGCTGCATGCTCCACCCTGAAAAAGGCACCTCTGTCGCACAGTTAGTCGGTAGGGTTGACTTTCAGACCGTGGCAAGTACTCCGGGAACCTGGTGGGGGACGACCCCTTGTCTGCTGGTTTGCGGTTTGCAGCCCAGACGACATCCCACCCGTGAACCTTCGGGTGTCTTTCGCGTCGCTCCCTCCGTTCAAGTCCGCGCTCGGCACTTGAAAGAAAGTGAGCGCCCTGTCACAGGGAGATTCACCCTGTGGGCGCGAGGGGCTGGTAAGTGATCCTTCCAGATCTGGGGGTGGGGTTGGCCTCCTGGCGGTGGGTGCCAGCTGAGTTTAATCTGCAGGCAAGGTTTCCCGGCCTGGAAGCCCGCCGGTGGCCTCCGCAAGCGGAAGGTGCGCTGTCAGGACTGTGGGAACACAGGTTTGTTCCCGGTTCTGCTTGGGTTCTCAGTCTCCCGCCCACCGTTTTGCCTTGACCAGGATTCCTCCCGCGTGGAACCAACGCCTTGGGATGCGCTGGAATGGGGGAAACCGACCCAGTGTGTGTTAGGATCACTCAGCCCCTTTGTTTAGAGGGCAGAGCTTTGGGTTCCTGTGTGAGCCTCGGCATCACTGTGATTTTGATGGGCCATATTTCCTTGGAATTAGGGAATAAAACAATTTTTTAAATAATGTGTGTGGCCTGATTGTTAATACAATTCTGCAAATGTCCCCGATGCCTCTTGAATGAGAATACAAAGTGTCACACAGAATTTAATTAAATAAAATATTTAATTAAATTATTTAATTAAATAAAATATTTAATTAAATTATTTAATTAAATAAATATTCTATCATTTTAGATTTGTACCAGTTCCATTTTCCTGCTTTTGTGGCCAACATTCAAAGAACATATTTCATTATTTGTACAAAATTTTTATCATTCTCTAAGTGATTCTTTAATAAGTGGGTGAAATCCAACCCCTATAAATTTTAACACACATTCAGACTTCTAACATCATGAAATAATGCAGCAATTTCATCAGAGATCAGTCATAATACTGTTATCTAGGCAATAGCTAACAATTGATTCCTCTTTCTTGTCATTTGGAAAATATATTCTTCTTTAACATGTAAAAAGACATGTATTTTAGAAGATATTTGTTTTTAACAAATCTCTGTCCTCACCTACATGAGATATATTATGTAGTTATCGAAAGTACTGGTACCCCTATTGCTCAGGAGATTATGAGGGCTTTAGGAACTCTTTGTCAGATACTGGGAGCAGAAACCAAACATGTATTTTTATGATGTGACACAGTAAATCTTTGCCTGCCACATCTTCACCCAACAGACATCACAGTAACCCTGTCAACAAAAAATACACAGGACCCTAGTTGTCACCACTTTCTTTTCCAGGTGTTTGTATGCCATTCCTAATTACTTGTAAGTTCCCATTATGTCCCAACTAGATCACACTCCCATTTGATAATGCTACTTTTCTGCCTTGAATGATTCTTTCTCTGCTTCTCTCATAACTCCCCTCAAGATTCATTTCATCTGTGGTACTTTTCCTTCCCTTCCCATTCTTCAGGTCAGGTTAATCACTCCACCTTTAGGCAACCACTGTAGATGTGAAGGGACCTACAATGCAACAGGTAGTTGGAGATATGGAAAGGAGGATGACAGCGTGTAAACGCATTTTTGGCATTGCACCTGTGCACTAAGGAGGTGACTTTGGAACTTAGGAGGCACTTAAGAATTATTTAATGACGAACTAAATGTTAATTGAGACTCACAAAGAACAGTCAAGATCATAGGTCAAACTGAATGATAGTGTAAGATCTAAGAACTTATGGGTAGCATAAAAATACACACTTTAATTCATTTATTCAAATAATACGTATTTAGTGGCAATCTTTCATTAAATTATAGAACAATTTTGCTGTGATTTTCCATTAGGGAGGAGTAGTTGGAGATTTTCCAGAAGAACAGAAGTCAGAGGACTAACAAAGTATTGCCAAACTACAAAGCACAAATTTTTGTGTTCTCAAGAGACTGAGGAATAAGGAAGGTTCTGGAGATAGATACTTCTGCCTCAGAGTAGTTGGTCCTATGAAATAAAGGAAGAATTTTACAGATGGTACAATGGATCCCTATAAATCAGGAATGTTTAAGGCTACATCTGTGAACTTTTTTTTTTTTTTGAGTTGGAGTCTCACTCTGTCACCCAGACTGGAGTGCAGTGGCTGCTCCTGGCCACCGCAGCCTCGACCTGCTGGGCTCCGGCGATCCTTCCGCCTCAGCCTTCCAAGTAGCTGGAGCTATAGGCTCGCGCTACCACTCCCGGCTAATTTTTTGATTTATTGTAGAGATGAGAGCTCGCCAAGTTGCCCAGGCAAGTCTCGAACCCACGGGCTCAGGCAATTCACTCACCTCAGCCTCCCAAAGCGCAGGATTACAGGCTGAGCCACCGAGCCCGGCTTGTGAACTTTAACCAATGAAATAGGCTAATAACATCAAGGGATCCATGAAAATAATGATGCATGGTTCAAAGGGTACACGTGATGGAATTCGTGCTGTAAAATATTGGGAGCTTCAACAAATGAAACTTCCACCTAAAGTACATCCTACATAAGAACAGTAGAATCTGGGCACTCAAACCAAAGATAATGGATTTTTTTAATAATAAAATTATGCTCTTAGCACATTGCCTTTGTATACCTTCCTGGATCCTCTAAGATAGTAGCCATCTAAAAATCAAGTTCAGATCTTTATACAAACAACTGATCTTATCCAGAGCAGTGAATCACAGCAGGATCATGCTGGAGACTGCACTCAGCTACTGGGGAGACCACTCCTGTCTATAGCATGACATATGACCATAGGTAGGGTGGATGCATATATCTCTGTTGATACACTATCATTTTTTCCTGATCTCTCTGTCTCCTATAGATTTTATAAATATTGTCAGCTAGGATAAAGGTATCCCAACCTCTCTATAATAGTTGATCCTTTTCAGAGACTAAAACAGACCTCAGGAGAAATTTTTGGTAACTAATGACAAGAATTTTTGCCGATGTGTGTATCAAACAATTTGTATTTGTGACACTGCAATACAGTTTGCACCGGACACCCAGAGAGTGTAATCTAACTTGCTTCGTTTTTTAAAAAGAGAGAGACAGAGACAGAGCAGTGTGGTGGGAAAAAAAAAAGTGTAGGTGTTGGAATCTGATAAACTAAATTTAGATCCCAACTCTGCTGCTTACAGCTGTGTGGATTTAGGCAAATTTCTAAGCCTGTCTGAATCACCATTCGCTTCATTTTTTTAATGAAGAAATAAATTTGTCTAAACAAGATTAAATTAGGTACCCAATTATTTCTTTCTCCTTACCTTTCATTAATATCAAAATGGCAGACTTACCAGGTTCTATATTTTCTCTCAAAATTTTCTGTCAATTTTCTCTTCAATAAAGCAGTAATAATGAAAATAAGCATGACTCAAATATAATTATTCTAATACTGCATCTAATCCTAATCTTTTGTCCTACCTCACTGAGAAAGCACATGAGAGTAACTGAAGATGTTTGCAAGTCATCAATCTATCATCATATATGAGCAAACACATTTTGTACATAAAGACTGAAAGTTATTAAGCAAAATGTATCCATATTGACTGAATACAGAGTCATATGCAGAACACAGCTTTTAACTAACTACATGGGAAAAGATTTAGAAAGCATTGGAGACTGAAATTATAATCACTGTTTTAAAGTTCTTTGAATGTAAGTATATAACAATGAGCTATATGTAGGCTAAATATGACTTCATAAGTTATAGCTTACAAACCAACAGTAAAGACTAGTGCTAAAATCAACAAACTAGAACCATATACAGACAGATGGAGTTCCAATTTTGAATTGAGTCAAATAGGACCATAGCTTGCGCCTCAATTTAAAAAACAATGATTAGAGTTATTTAAATAGCAAAAATGTTTAATTGATTTCCCTTTCCAAACAAACAGCAATATTAATATCAAGATGTATTTATGTCTCAAATGAAAGTCATTTGATCAATAAGCTTAATATTAAAATAAATACTCTTTTAAACAAGAAAGCAACGTCATAGTTGAAAAGATTTTAAAAATAAAAACACAATGACAGGATGCAAACACTTTTTCTCAAATAGTAAGCTAAGTTATTTTTTTCTTTCTTCCCAATCTCATAGTTATACTCTTGCTGGTCCTGACACCATTGAATGCCTGGCCAGTGGCAAGTGGAGTGGAAGTAACCAACAGTGTCTGGCTGTCTCCTGTGACGAACCTCCCAATGTGGACCACGCCTCTCCAGAGACTGCCCACCGGCTCTTTGGAGACATTGCATTCTACTACTGCTCAGATGGTTATAGCTTGGCAGACAATTCCCAGCTCCTCTGTAATGCTCAGGGCAAGTGGGTTCCCCCAGAGGGTCAGGACATGCCCCGTTGTATAGCTCATTTCTGTGAAAAACCTCCATCTGTTTCCTACAGTATCTTGGAATCTGTGAGCAAGGCAAAATTTGCAGCCGGCTCAGTTGTGAGCTTTAAATGCATGGAAGGTTTCGTGCTAAACACCTCAGCAAAGATCGAATGTATGAGAGGTGGACGGTGGGTCCCTTCTCCCATGTCCATCCAGTGCATCCCTGTGCGGTGTGGAGAGCCACCAGGCATCATGAATGGCTATGCGAGTGGGTCAAACTACAGTTTTGGAGCCATGGTGGCTTATAGCTGCAACAAAGGGTACTACATCAAAGGAGAAAAAAAGAACACCTGTGAAGCCACAGGACAGTGGAGTAGCCCCATACCCACATGCCACCCTGTGTCTTGCAATGAACCGCCTAAGATTGAGAATGGCTTCCTGGAGGTAAGAGACTAATTAGCAATTGGTCTGTGGCTTTCCTCACTTACAGAGCAAGTTCATTGTGGCAAATCCGCTATTCAGAAGCAGGGGCAATGAACAGATTAACTGTTGAAAAAAAAGAAGAGGCCAAAGTCTATAGACAGTGAAGATTGGAGAAAAATTAATAAAGATTATTATGAATCTTTTGGGTATATTAACTTTCTGCCTTTTACTAGCAATCAGTATTCTAAGTACTTTGTGGCAATATCTTAGCCCTAAATTTGAAGTTAAAGTAAGCCATGCTTAATACAATACTATTTTGCTTTATAGAAGGTACTTTAAGATACTTATATTATCAGAAGTCAAGTTCTAAATGGAACATAACGAAATTTGTTACTATTTTTAAAAATAATTTTAGGCAAAATATAGAATAAACCAACCAAGATGCAGTTTTTGCAATTCTCTTGGTAGACCTAAAGTTAATTTCACTTTAGTGGACAAGTAGTCAAGTTTGCACTAAATGTGCCCTGCTTTCACAGTAACACATGTCTTCTCAGTAAGTCCATCAAGAAAATAGCAATGAGAGCCTATTCTTCCAACTCAAAGGCCATTTTAAATAGACAATATTCTAATTAAACACTTGTTAAAGGCTGGTATTAACATATTACTTTTGCTACTTTATATTCAAAGACCTAACAAAACAGCAGTAAAAACCTTTTCCTTAAGGCTTTTGCTTAGATGTATTAACTTATTATTATTATTATTATTATTATTATCATTATTATTATTTTGAGGCAGTCTGTTGCTCAGACTGGAAGGCAATGTGGTGCAATCATAGCTCAAGTCATTCTCCTGCTTCAGCCTCCTGAGTAGCTAGGACTATAAGCATGTACCTCCATACTCAGCTTTGAGTGATTTTTGGTTTGTTTTTGGAAGTAGGGTCTTGCTGTGTTGCCCAGGCCTGTTTTGAACACTTGGCCTCAAGCAGTCCTCCTATCTCGGCCTCTCAAAGTGCTTGGATTGCAAAAGTGAGCCACTGTGCCTGGATCTAGATGTATTAGCTTGCTTGCTTGCTTTCCTTCTTTCTTTCTTTCTTTCTTTCTTTCTTTCTTTCTTTCTTTCTCTTTCTTTTTCTTTTCTTTTTCTTTTTTTTTTTTTTGAGTCAGGATCTCACCCTGTTGCCCAGGCTGGAGATCACTGGCACAATCACAGCTCACCACAGCCTTGAACTCCCGGGCTCAGGTCATCATTCTGTTTCAGCCTCCTGAGTAGCTTGAAACTACAAGCATGCACTACCACATCCAGCTAATTTTTTGTAGAGAGGAAGTCTTGCTATGTTGCCTGATCACAAATTTCTGGGCTCAAACAATTCTGCCTAGGCCTCCCAAAGTGCTGGGTTTACAGGCATGAGTCACCACGCCCAGCCCAGATATATTATCTTTTTACTGGAAAAGGGTATAGTGTATATATAAAAAGGCATTCTTCATTTATTAATTTAACAAATACTTCTAGAGCTCCTACTAGGTGCCAGGTACAGTTCTGAGCATTGACAATATAGCATTTAACAACATATTTTAGGTCTGTTATGGCATGGTGCTTACAAGCACGTGGAGTACTCAAGCAATCCATTAATAAACAAAACAGGCAATTCCAAAAACAGCTAAATTTACTAAGGCATGGAACCTGGAATTTACCATTAAAGCTCATAAATAATCATGGTGATATTTTCTAAATTTTCATAATTAATTCATCCATTGAATTAATTTATCTGTCTAAAATTGATCTGTCCTTATACACTGATTTGAATTTTGCAATCCTAAAATTTTTGTTTTAAAAAGTAGAGTATTCGTTTTTATTTTTCATTCTTATGTTATAGAAGCAATTTTTTTTAAGTGTGTTAAGAGCCGGGCTCGGTGGCTCAGCCTGAAATCCCATGCCTTGGGAGGCTGAAGTAAGTGGATTACCTGAGCCCGCGGGTTCGAGACCCACCTGGGCAACTTGGTGAGACCTTATCTCTACAATAAATCAAAAAATTAGCCGGGTGTGGTAGCGCACGCCTGTAGTTCCAGCTACTTGGAACGTTGAGGTGGAAGGATCGCCGGAGCCCAGCAGGTCGAGGCTGCGGTGGCCGGGAGTGGCCACTGCACTCCAGTTTAGGTGACAGAGTGAGACTCCAACACAAAAAAAAAAAAAAAATGTGTGCTAAGAATAAAAACAAAACTCTGATAGTATTCTAAGGACATATTCATGAAAAATATTTTGTCATTTTTATGATCCAACAACATTAACAAATACATATGCTTTTGTTTATGCATTTCCTATTCTAGCATTTCTTTGATCAACAAGATATTTTTGAATTTGATGAATAATTTATGACTTTTCAGTATTGCCTCACCATTTAATCAATCAGTATAGACAATTGATCTTTTACATTGCCATTTTCACTTGTAAAAAAAAAAAAGTACACATTAGAAAAAATATTCATTTTTATCTGCTTAAATCCTAGTTGATTCTTTTTTTTTTTTTTTTTTTTTTGAGTTGAAGTCTCACTCCGTCACTCAGGCTAGAGTGCAATGGCACACTCACGGCTACCCCAGCATTGACCTGCTGGGCTCTGGCGTTCCTTCTGCCTCAGCCTTCCAAGTAGCCAGAACTACAGGCCTGTGCTACCACGCCCAGCTAATTTTTTTTTATTTATTGTAGAGACGAGTTCTCGCCAATTTGCCCAGGCTGGTCTAGAACCTGCAGGCTCAGGCAATCCACTCACCTCAGCCTCCCAAAGTGCTGGGATTACAGACTGAGTCACTGAGCCCGGCCTGATTCATTTTAATATAGGCCTTTTAGTTTAATTCCTTCTTATTATACAAGTATTTGGTTAACTGTATCATATACAGATTGCACTCACTTGTCTTCTCCCTACTACACAGCATGCAACTGGCAGGGTCTTTGAGAGTGAAGTGAGGTACCAGTGTGACCCGGGATATAAGTCCATTGGAAGTCCTGTATTTGTCTGCCAAGCCAATCGCCACTGGTACAGTGAATCCCCTCTGTCATGCATCCCTCTCAACTGTGGAAAACCTTCCCCGATCCAGAATGGCTTCATGAAAGGAGACAATTTTGATGTGGGGTCCAAGGTTCAGTTTTTCTGTAATGAGGGTTATGAGCTTGTGGGTGACAGTTCTTGGACATGCCAGAAATCTGGCAAATGGAATAAGAAGCCAAACCAAAAGTGTGTGCCTGCCAAGTGCCCAGAGCCACCCCTTCTGGAAAACCAGCTAGTATTGAAGGAGTTGACTACTGAGTTAGGAGTGGTGACATTTTCATGTAAGGAAGGACATGCGCTACAAGGCCCCTCCATCCTGAAATGCTTGCCATCCCAGCAATGGAATGACTCTTTCCCTGTGTGTAAGACAGTTGTTTGCCTCCCACCTCCCCTAATTTCCTTTGGTGTCCCCACTCCTTCTTCTGCTCTTCATTTTGGAAGTACTGTCAAGTATTCTTGTGTAGAAGGGTTTTTCCTAAGAGGAGATCCTACCATCTTCTGCCAAGCTGATGGCACCTGGAGCTCCCCACTGCCAGAATGTGTTCCAGTAGAATGTCCCCAGCCTGAGGAAATCCTCAATGGCATCATCGATGTTCAAGGTCTTGCCTATCTCAGCACAGCTCTGTATTCCTGCAAGTCAGGCTTTGAGTTAGTGGGAAATACTACCATCCTTTGTGGAGAAAATGGCCACTGGCTTGGAGGAAAACCAACATGTAAACCCATTGAGTGCCCAAAGCCCAAGGAGATTTTGAATGGCAAATTTTCTCATACAGACCTGCACTATGGACAGACCATTACATATTCTTGCAACCAAGGCTTCCGGCTTGAAGGTCCAGAAACCGTGACCTGTTTAGAGACAGGTAATTGGGATGTAGATGCCCCATCATGTGAGGCCATCCACTGTAATTCCCCACAACCCATTGAAAATGGTTTTGTAGAGGGTGCGGATTATAGCTATGGTGCCATGATCATCTACAGCTGTTTTCCTGGGTTTCTGATTGCTGGACATGCCATGCAGACCTGTGAAGAGACAGGGTGGTCAAGCTCCATCCCAACATGTGTACCCATAGACTGTGGCCTCCCTCCTCACATAGACTTTGGAGACTGTACTAAAGTCAAAGATGGACAGGGAGACTTTGAAGAAGAAGATGACATGATGGAAGTTCCGTATGTGACGCCTCACCCTCCTCATCATGTGGGAGCAGTGGCTAAAACCTGGGAAAATACAAAGGAATCTCCTTCTGTACATTCATCAAACTTTCTATATGGCAACATTGTTTTATACACCTGTAATCCAGGATATGAACTTTTGGGGAACCCTGTGCTGATTTGCCAGGAAGATGGAACTTGGAATGGCAGTGCACCTTCTTGCATTTCAATTGAATGTGACTTGCCTACTGCTCCTGAAAATGGTTTCTTGCATTTTAAAGAGACTACAATGGGTAGTGCTGCGCAGTATAACTGTAAGCCTGGACACATTCTTGTGGGCTCTGACATAAGGCTTTGTCTACAGAATAGAAAGTGGAGTGGTGTTTCCCCGCATTGTGAAGCCATTTCATGCAAAAAGCCAAATCCAATCATCAATGGATCCATCAAAGGAAGCAACTACACATACCTAAGTGTGTTGTACTATGATTGTGACCCTGGGTATGCGCTGAACGGCATTGAGATGAGAACATGCCAAGAAGATAAAAATTGGGAAGGGGATGAGCCAGTCTGCATTCCTGTGGATTGTGGTTCACCCCCAGTCCCAGCCAATGGCAAGGTGAAAGGAGATGAGTACACATTCCAAAAAGAGATTAAATACACTTGCAATGAAGGCTTCTTGCTTGAGGGAGCAAGAAGTCGTGTTTGCCTTGCTGATGCAAGTTGGAGTGGAGTCACTCCCAACTGCATACCTGTCAGATGTGCTACCCCACCACAAGTGGCAAATGGAGTGATGGAAGGTCTGGACTATGGCTTCATGAAGGAAGTGATTTTCCACTGTCAAGAGGGCTACATGTTGCATGGTTCTCCAAAACTCACCTGTCAGTCAGATGGTAACTGGGACACAGAGGTTCCTCTCTGTAAACCAGTCAACTGTGGACCTCCTGAAGATCTTGCTCATGGTTTCCCTAATGGCTTTTCCTTTGTTCATGGGGGGCATATACAGTATCAGTGCTTTCCTGGTTATAAGCTCCATGGATGTTCTTCTAGAAGGTGTCTCTCCAATGGTTCCTGGAGTGGTAGCCCACCTTCCTGCCTGCCTTGCAGGTGTTCCACACCAATAATTCAATATGGAACTGTCAATGGGACAGATTTTGACTGTGGACAGACAGCCTGGATTCAGTGTTTCAAAGGCTTCAAGCTCCTGGGACTTTCTGAAATCACCTGTGAAGCCAATGGCCAGTGGCACTCCGAGTTGCCACACTGTGAACACATTTCTTGTGGTTCTCTCCCAATAATACCAAATGCTTTCATAAGTGAGAGCAGCCCTTGGAAGGAAAATGTGATAACATACAGCTGCAGGTCTGGGTATGTCATGCAAGGCAGTTCAGATCTGATTTGTACAGAAAAAGGAGTGTGGAGCCAGCCTCATCCAGTCTGTGAACCTCTGTCCTGTGGGCCCCCACCATCTGTCGCCAATGCAGTGGCAACTGGAGAGGTGCACACCTATGAAAGTAAAGTGAAACTCAGGTAAGACCATGGCTCTAGAGTCTCCATTGGGTGTAGGCCAGAGGATTATAAAATGAAAAGTGATAGATCAAAAATACAGCGAATTGGGAATGCATCATCTCTGGACTGGTCTCCAAACACTGATGCCTTTAACATTTGGCTTTATACTACCCATAGTTATATAGAAATCCATTGACTATAAAAATAAATGTATACTTTTTTCAGACTGTAATTTCTAACATAATAATCATGACTATCTTACTCTATTGAGCTTCATGAAACAGTGAAATCCTCTAGTTAGCTTGAAAAGCTCTGAAATCACGAAGCTCTCTTTTTAAACATTATGATAAATTTATTTGTAAGTATAGCTTTACAGTTATATTTATACATGTAAGTATTGGAAAAATAAGGCCAAAAGCCAAAGAATTCAGGTAAAAACCATATACCTTCATTAACATTATAAATAAGGGGGATATTTTAAAGGGGACTTCCGACCTATGCTAACATTTAATGCCCAAATAGTGATTTTTGCTGTCAGTTCCCTATCTAAAATGTGTCAGTAAAATAAAAAGTAGGAAAATATTAAATGAATTTATGGCTTAAAGTTTTATTGGTACAAATACCTATAATGTTCAAAGATATTGCAATACTCTAAACAGTTTAAATTTTATTTTGTGTCTAAATGAATTATGGATTATCATTAGCATATTGGCATGTTAAGTTTGAGTAATAATTTAACAATTCTTCTTAAACATTTCTGTTGTGGACATTTTAGCTTTATCTTTATATTTTCTTAATTGTAGTAGTAAGTAGATCCAAGATAGAACAGCAATAAGAAAGTCAAAGAGCAGTAAATCAGGCAATGAGCACGAAATCTACATACATTATTCCTTTCTTTTGAAATGCATACACTTTAAATTTTTTTATTTGGATGTTGGTGTGTCCAGTATATTAAGAAGCCATAATGTCACCCCTTCTCAAGACTTCCCTGTTTTTTATTACTTCTTGTATGCTGATTACATCATCTTTCAGACCTTTACTTTGTATCTGATAAACAGATCTCTTCAAGTTTGCAAAACCTCTGAGCCTACCTAGCCTGGGAATTTGTGAAATTGAAAAAATGTTATCCAATGATGAATGTTAAATAATTAAATTGTTTCATTAAAAAGTGTAATATGGCTGGGCTCGGTGGCTCAGCCTGTAATCCCGCGCCTTTGGGAGGCTGAGGTGAGTGGATTGCCTAAGCCCGCGGGTTCGAGACCCACCTGGGCAGCAAGACCTCATCTCTACAATAAATCAAAAAATCAGCTGGGCGTGGTAGCGCATGCCTGTAATTCTGGCTACTCGGAAGGCTGAGGCAGAAGGATCGCCAGAGCCTGGCAGGTCGAGGCTGTGGTGGCCGGGAGCGGTCACGGCACTCAAGTCTGAGCGACAGAGACTCCAACTCAAAAAAAAAAAAAAAAAAAGTGTAATATAGTGGTACAAGCATTTTTAGTAGTAGGAAGGAGCTTCGCTCTGTCACACTCTAGCTCTAGCTGTATGGCTTTAAGGAAGTTTCTTAATCTCTCCAGGGTTAATTTTACTGTCTGTAAAATGTGAATTAAGATAATAATAACACCTACTTATAAGGTTGATAAGAGAATTTAATAATTTAATATATGTAAAGTACATAGAACAGTAACTGGAATTTAAAAAGTGTTATATAAATATTTACTGGATAAATAAAAGCAAATTTTAAAAATAATAGAGAGTTTTAGAGCAGGCTGACTTGAGTTTAAACACACTAATACTACAGTTCCCTGATAGTGCCTAATAATTAGGATTAAAAGAAAGGCCTTAAGTAAAGAACCTAACAATGTTTGGCACAAAATAGATCATAAATATTAATTATGTTATATGCCTACTAGTATCTGAGTCCATTTTTGGCTTCATATAGAATTTTTGAACTGCTAACTGTTGTTAGAATAAAAATGAACACAACAATTTTACCCACAACAAAGGTAAATAGCATAAACAATATTTAAGTTAACTTTAGTCTTGGCTAATCTCTCATGCAGATAACTAAGAATTGATCTAGTAATTATTGTTATATTGATATCTTTGCATGCCAATGCCATCCATCTGACATTTGAATTAGTTTTGATATATTGCATAAAATGTCTACTGAGCTTTTAAAATGTAACAGCTTCTAAAATCTAAGAATAGGTCAGAAACTGTATTGTACTTCCTTTAAGGCATTCACTTTTGCATTTCCTTTGCAGATGTCAAGAAGGTTATATGATGGATACAGATATAGATACATTCACCTGTCAAAAAGATGGCCGTTGGTCTCCTGAAAGAATCTCCTGCAGTCCTAGAAAGTGTCCTCTGCCAGCAAACATAACACATATACTGGTTCATGGAGACGATTTTAGTGCGAATAAGCAAATTTCTGTGTCATGTGCAGAAGGGTATACCTATGAGGGAGTTAACATATCCACATGTCAGGTAAGACTCTGTCTTAATTAGAACGTGTAACTCCTGTATATACACTTATTGTCAAACAAACAGTAACTTGCTGCCCTAAAAAGAAAGAAATGCCTCAAATACTAAAAAGAAAAAATGTCTTTCACTCATAACAAAGGATTTGTGGAGTTTCTTGGTAGAAATATTAATAAAATGTATCCTTTTCCTTCAGCATTCCTATTTTTAAAGTAAGAACATGCAAAGATCAGGTTAAATGTTAAAATATCTGTAACAAGATATTCATGATAGATTAACCATAAATTGTATGCTTAAAATAGTATCTATGTGTAGAAGTCACTTGTGGGCTGTGCCCAATGTATTTTCAGTTTTATTGGAAAGACCAAAGGTGACAGAAGCAGGCAGAAAATTAGAGTCAAATTCTGCCTCTGTTATTTACTACTTGTGGGACCTTAAAAAAGTGACTTAAAGTTTCTGAGCTTCAGTTTTTTTATTTGGAGAAAAAAGTGTATAATAACATGTATCTTGTATTGTTGGCATGAGAAACAAGATAAATAATGGTGGAACGTGACTTCTGCAACCTTTGATCTTTCCACTAAAACTAGAAACATATTGGGCATGATTCATACTAATTTCTGCACATAGACACTCTTTTTAGCATAAGATTTATGGTTAAATTTTCATTAACATCTTGTTATAGGTATTTTAGCATTTTACCTAACTTGGGCATTTTTTTAGTTTAAAAAATGAGAATAGCACCATAGATAGTAAACCTCCCTAGCATATCCCCTTCTAGCTTCCATAGGATATACCAGAGAAAGAACATTAAAATGAGCCATTGATATACTCTTGCTGGAGTTGGGAACAGAGTGAGAGAAAAAAAAGGGGAGAAATATGGCATGGCATAGAAATGACTTTTACCTTAAGCATACTTTTGTTTGAACTGTGTCTTAAATATTTACAAGTTTTATAAGTTTATATTTCTCTAGTTTTTCTTTGTTTGTAAATCTGTGATAATTGAAAGGATTTAACTATTTAATGTGTATAAAATGTCTAGTACTTGCCTGACATACAGTATTTCTTCTCCCAATTTTCTATTTATAAATCATAGAAGCTCAGTGGTTGATTAATGCCAAACCTAATAGCAGAAATATTGCAGAGAGCAAGTCAAATGACAGCCAAAGTTATCATACCCTCAAAATTTCTGTAGATCCAGATGATTCCTTTTAGATTTAGAGCAGAGGAAGATTAAGGAAAACCTTTGTCTAAGACTCGAGGTGACTGAACCAGAGTGCCACCATAGTTAAGGGAATAAAATGATGTTTTCCAAGTGGGGAGTGTGGATAACTGGTGGTCCCACGTGAGCCCTGCAGGACCCTGTGATACTGGTGACTAAATTCTTTTTTTCTTTTTTGAGTCAACGAATTATTTTTGACAATCCTCATTACTTTCTCCACACACAGTATGACCTCTCTCCTTTGCTTAACTGGGTTTTGGCTTAATTTTTAGTCTGAAAGATAGAATAGATCCTTTCTATGTGTTTAAATGCATAAATTATATAAAACTGTGTTCAGTGTCTAGGAATATTTTGCTGTCATATAACAAAATGATTCTATAGTTTTTAGAATAAATAGATGGATGAGGAGAAGAGATCAATACAAATTCTGAAAAATAAGTTTTGAAGGAATAGTAGTCCCTTTAGAAATTAAGAAACATTACAGAATTATAAAACTCTTATCAGTGTGATATTTGTGTAAAATTAGTTAGAAGGAAACATGAATGGAGCAGAAGAAATGAGTCAGAAGTAGATCCTGATAAAGGAACTATTACAAATCTCTGGAGAAAAAAATTATTTGTAAATTATTCTGATATAATTAAGTAGCCATTATAGGAAAAATTTAAATAAGCAAAATTGAAAATTAAATACAATGTATACATAATAGGGAGATGGTTAACTATGATGCAGACATATACAAAATTACTTTTGGTTCATATGTATAATAAAATGTCTCAAATCTTATTAGGAACTGTAATCCAACTCTATACTATTTCCTCAAAGAAAATTTTAAAATTTTAGTAATAGAATAATAGTCTTCAAGAGATAAATTTGTGTATGCTTCACTTTACTCCACTGGAAGGCTGAAAAATTTTAACTCTGGTGGTAATAAACATAAATGTATATAATTTATTTACTACATGACCCCTTTAAAATTATATGTTAAAATGTTTTCAAGTATTTATATTGGAATGGAGAAAAGGAAGCCCATTTTTTAAAGCTTTGAGTGATATGCCTAAAATTTGCTGTTTCTCATACATTTTAAAATGTGGAATCATGTAAAATATAAGGATGCATTGTATAAGTCATGGACTCAACCTTCCTATCCTCATGCATTATAGTGAAACATTCTTATTAGTGTTCTTGATTTTAATGGACTCTGTTAGGAAGAAAATCCTTGTACTGTGGGCTTAAGAAATATCTAAAATTATATGGCAGTGACTATTATGGCCATCTAACAATTAATGTGTTTTTTTAAGGTCACAGATAATAAACAGTAAAAGTAGAACCAGACTCTAAGTGTTGACTATCATTTTAAGAATTATTCTGCCACATCACCAATATTTGCAAGCTTCTTCATTCACGTGTATTATCTCCTAAATATAACTTACAGCTTGTTATTTGTTACTCAGCTTGATGGTACCTGGGAACCACCATTTTCTGATGAATCCTGCAGTCCAGTTCCTTGTGGGAAACCTGAAAGTCCAGAATATGGATTTGTGGTTGGCAGTAAATATAGCTTTGAAAGTACAATTATTTATCAATGTAAACCTGGCTATGAATTAGAGGTGAGTACATTATTTACTGTAATTAATTTGTTTTTCTGATGTGTTTGGGGATACTTTTACTATTAGCACAAATTGGTTTCCCTGACTTTGGTCCTCAGACTCTATTATACTGTGTTGCCCGATATTCTAACATTTTCCAAGAAATTCTTCTAGGTGACTTATAATTTGGGGTGTTTTGTTTGGTTTTTTTTTTTTTTCATTTTTATTTTAGATTCGGGAATACACATGAATGTTCATTACATAGATGCATTGTGTATTGGTGGGGATTGGGTCTTAGGTGGCCTGTTCTCCAGATACTGAACATTGTACTCCACAGGTAATTTCTGAACCCTGACCCCCCTCCCCACCTTTCCCTTTATTAGTGTCCTCAGGGTCTATTATTTCCACCTTTGCTACCATTTAGCTCCCACAAGAGTGAGAACATGCAGTGTTTGGTTTTCTGTTTATGAGTCAGTTCACTTAGGATGATGATCCACAGCTCCATCCATGTTTGCAGCAAAGGACATGATCTCATTCTTTTTTATGGTTACATAGTACTCCATGGTGTACACATAGCACATTTTCTTTTTCCAGTCAATTGTTTGTGGGCACTCGGGTTTGTTCTATGATTTTTCTATTGTGAATAGTGCTACAATGAACATACAAGTACAGACATCTCTTTAATATATTGATTTTTTTTCTTGGGGTAGATCCCTGGTACTGAGATTGCTAGGTCAAATGATGATTCAATTTTAACTCTTTGAGAAATTTCCATACTGTTTTCAATAGCAATTGAACTAGTTTACAATCCCACTGACAGTTAATAGCCTTCCTTTTTCTGTGCAACCATGCCAAGATTTGTTGTTCTTTGACTTTCTAATTCTCACTTATAGTTTTAAAAAGCAAAATCAATCTCATATTAAAAAATCAAAGCCATGAAAAGGAAGAAGAAGCAAATTTGCAAGCTACAAGACAGATACCGTTACTTCAATTGACCATTTAGACCTGTGTTTCTACTTACTGGTAATCATACTCTATGACAGAGAAGTCTACCTGTCACCATGGGAGGTGACCACAAGGATTTAGGGTTGCAAAGCCAAGATTTCCTCAAGCAGTGAACTCATACCTTAGCATTGAGATGCCAAGTTCCTGAATGGCAGATCTGGCCTCAAAAATTCTCAGAGCAGTTCTAACCAAATGCCAACTTTATTCTTGAGACCACTCTTGGTTTGTAATATTAAAACCCCATCAACAGTGCCTAAGTCTCCCTGTTTCCTTTAATGGGAGGACAGCAATCAGTTTTGCTGAAACCATTACCATATTACCAAATTTGGAACTCAAGATGCCTACTTTACTTGACATAATGTTGTCATCTGGTTTTTCAGGAAACTCTTCTTTCCTATCTTTACTGTTATAGTGATATTTAAATGTAAGTTTGGCAGAAGTATTTATTACCCGTTTTCTGTTAAATTTATAGCATGGCCCATTATTTCCTGACCATGCCATCAAAGAATTACCATAAGATAGGTATATGAAAACTAGAACCAGGCTTATATGAATCTTGTTTTATTTCCTCAAAAGATTGGGGGAAAAAAAGAAGGGAAGAAGGATGATAATATGATGGTTGATTTCAATTGGGCAGTTTTCCTGTTTTTGAATCTAATTGTTCTTCATGTGAGAATACTAATCTTAAAATTTATTAAGAAAAAAACTAGTATAAAATTATGAAAAAATATACAGCAAACTGATGGATCATTAAATTTAAGGAAGTAAATTACTTACCTTAAAAATTTTTGGAAACATCCTGGTGTCAAATGCAAAATTGAGAGAGGTACAATAGAAATTTCTGTCACTGCAAGCTGGAAGTTAGAATCACCTAAGAAACTTTTTTTTTTCCAAATATTGATGTCCAGTTACTTGGAAGAATAACCAATTTCAAGTCTGGGGCAAGAAATGTAAAAGAATGCCTAGAAACCCTTGTTACATGAGATAGTAGGAAACATATCAAAGACTACATGTCAAAACAACACAGGAGCCAACTGGACAAGACTCTCACAGGCCAAGATGAGTCCATTTTAGCATTAACAAGAATAATAATGTCATTGAACTGGAACATATCAAATATGTCTTAGATGGTACTAGACATATTGATATTAAAATAATTAATTGAAAACCATTAGAGGATGTTTGTGAGCAAACTCATTATTTTGAAAGCAGACTACTTAAGAATTATCTTTTCAGTACTATCTGGATAACCAAATAGTAGATGAAGGGAAGTATTCCAGTTAATAAATGATAGAATTTATATAATGCTATAAGAAAGCGATTGGCAGTAATGGGAAACTATTGGTGGGGGGGGAGATTGGCAGTTGAGGGAAATTGCTAGGGGAGGGAGGGGCATACCTCATTAACAGGGGTACTTGCACGATCAATGTTTGTATACCTAAACCTGAATTGTACCCCACATCTTTATAATAAATTTTTTTTTAATGATAGAATTTAAATAGCAGATTTGTAACTCCCATGAATTAACGCATTTAGGTTATAATCATCAATGACTGCATACATGTTATAATTTATGTTCATTTGAATTCAGGCAAAAATAAAGTCCACACATTAAGACTGGTTTATATGTTTGTGATGGTTAATTTTATGTGTCAACTTGAGTGGGCCATGGGGTACCCAGATTAAATATCGCTTCTAGGTGTAACTGTTTCCACATGAGATTAGCATGTGAATCAGAGGAATCAGTAGAGCAGACTGATGTGCCTGTGGATGGGAAAACACAATGCCAACTATGAAAAAATTTTGCACCCCTACCCCTTCCCACAGATAAAATTGAATTTGAATTTGAAGCCTCTAAATCCAACGAACAGTTTCAGAGAGACCACAGTGAGGCAACTAGCAAAATTCTGTCTGTGAAAATGGCTATATGACCAGTTTTCCAGTGTCTGAAACAAATAAATTGACAGGGTAGAGTGTAGTAAATAGAGAAGGAACCTATAGTTTCAGAGAGACATTGTATTAGTTAGGACTTTCCAGAGAAACAGAACCAATAGAAGAGAGAGAGATTGTGAGAAATAGGTTCATACAATTATGGAGGCTAAATCCCATGGTCTGCCATCTGCAAGCTGGAGACACAGAAAAGCTAGTGATGTCATTTAGTCCAAGTCCAAAGGTCTGAAAACCAGGTGAGCCAAAGACATAAATCTCAGTCTGAGAATAGAAGATGAGATGAGCTCTCCCAGCTCTAGTAGTGAGGCAGGGAGAAAGAAGCAATTTCCTCCTTCTTCCATTCTTAGTTCTATACAGCCCCTCAATGGATTGGATGACGACACCCAACCACATTGAGGAGGTCAGTCGGCTTTACTGATTCCCCTGAATCACTTGCTGATCTTATGTGGAAACAGATACACCCAGAAGCAATATTTAATCAGGGCACCCCATGGCCTACTCAACTTGACACATAAAATTAACCATCACAAGCCGGGCTCGGTGGCTCAGCCTGTAATCCCGCGCCTTGGGAGGCTGAGGTGAGTGGATTGCCTGAGCCCATGGGTTCGACACCCGCCTGGGCAACTTGGTGAGACCTCATCTCTACAATAAATCAAAAAGTTAGCCGGGTGTGGTAGCGCGCGCCTGTAGTTCCAGCTACTTGGAAGGCTGAGGCGGAAGGATCCCCAGAGCCCAGCAGGTCGAGGCTGCGGTGGCCAGGAACGGCCACTGCACTCCAGTCTGGGTGACAGAGTGAGACTCCAACTCAAAAAAAAAAAATTAACCATCACAGACACATATACCAGTCTAAGCGTGTGGCCCTTATTTTCGTCCTAATTCAAATGAACCATAAAAAACATAAATTATAACATGTATGTAGCCATTGAAAATTTGAGCACTGGCCGTGCTCAGTGGCTCAACCTGTAATGCCGCGCTTTGGGAGGCCAAGGTGAGTGAATTGCGTGAGCCCGCGGGTTCGAGACCCGCCCGGGCAACTTGGTGAGCCCTCATCTCTACAATAAATAAAAAAAAAATTAGCCGGGCATGGTAGCGCGCGCCTGTAGGACTAGCTACTTGGAAGGCTGAGGCGGAAGGCTCCCTGGAGCCCAGCAGGTGGAAGCTGCGGTGGCTGGAAGCCGCCACTGCACTCCAGTCTGGACGACAGAGTGAGACTCCAACTCAAAAAAAAAAAGAAAGAAAGAAACTTTGAGCACTGACTGGACATTTTATTAATATTAAAGAATTGTTACTTTTTAAGGTGTGATGATGTTATTGTGGTTATAATTTTTATGAGATCTTTTAGAGAGATTTATACTGAAATAATTATTTAACTCATTAGATGGAGGAGATCAAAGAAGAAATACTACTGGGAAACTGATAAGATATTGACTACAATTAAGTACTTGAGTATAGTCCACCCTGGAAGTACCCAAATAGTTAGGTAGTTGGTTAGGGAATTAGATTTAAAGACTTGGCATCTACTTCCTCAAAATTAATTTTAAAAAATTCACAAATCTGAAAAGCATATTTTCCTATGCATACAAAAAGTACAGCAAATATTAACCCTTTATCTCTGGATAAAAAAATCCCAGAAAACTCTCTATTTTTCTTTTATATTTTCTAATCTATCTAAAATGAACATATATTACTTTTTCAATAAGAAAAAACAATGAATGAATATATATTTTTAATTTTAAACATGTGGGGTACAATTCTGGGTTACGTATACAAATGTTCATTATGCAGTTACCCTTGTTGATGAGGTGTGCCCCCACTCCCCTGGCAGTTTCCCATTACTGCCAATTCCTTTCTTATAGTATTATGATAGTAGTTCAAGGTCCACTTATGAATGAGAGCATGTGATACTTGGTTCTTTGTTTCTGTGATAGATCACTCAGTATTATAGACTCTAAGTCCATCTAAGCTGCTGCAATAATTTTGACCTTCTTTATGGTTGTGTAATATTCCATCGTGTATATGTACCACATTTTTTATCTGTCCTCTTTTGATAGGCAGCATGGTTGGTTCCATGTTTTTGCTATTGTGAATAATGCTGCAATAAACATGCGTGTGCAGGTATCTTTTTCATAGAGTGATTTGAGTTTCTCCGGGTATATTCCCAGTAGGGCGATTGTGGGGGTTGTATGGAAGGTGTTTAGATCTTTTAGGAATCGCCACACTGTTTTCCACAGAGACTGTACTAGTTTACAGTCCCACCAACAGTGTAGAAGTGTTTCATTTTCGCTGCATCTTCTCTAGCATGTGTTGTTTTTTTGAGTTATTGATGATGGCCATCCTGACTGGAGTTAGGTGGTATCTCAGTGTGGTTTTAATTTGCATTTCTTTGATGACTAGTGAGGTTGAGCATTTTTTCATGTATCTGAATGAATATTTGTAAGAACCATTTAATTTTACAGAATCAATTATTTTCTTGAAAAATCAGGACATTATCTTCCACCAAAGTCAATGGCATTTTTACAGGTAAAGACTTATCAGTAATTAAATGGATAGCTCAAAGAAAATATCTTTGAAAAGGAGAGTAAGAAAGATATCAGTCAATCCAGATAAAAACCAAAGAAAGCAATCGCTCCTTTTCAGACACCTTGCTGACTTGGAACACAGCTTTAAGACAATAAGATATTCAGAGTGCTCTGAGCAATGAAAAAAGTATGTCACAAAATCCATGTGCTGAATTTCATATACTTTAGAGTCAAGTCTCCTAAGACATTACTTAGAAAAATAATGTTTTAATTTAAAAAAATACATTACTTAGAAACTAATCTTTTTAAACATATAATGTTTTACACCTTTATTGATCTTATTTATTATTCCATAGTAGATTAGGAACTTAAAGTATGGAAAAGAATTATCATTAGGAATACTCATGATTACAGTAAGAGATAAATAACAGAGAAGGCGGAAGCAAAGTTTCATAAAAATGATACCCAGGAATCAAAGAATAGTGATCTTAACTAAATAACTATTGAAAAATATATTCAGAATAATAATTACAAGTCATTTTTCAAGTAAATTGTATTTTAGAAGTCAGGGAGTAAACTTTAGAAATATTTTAAAATTTTAAGTGCTTGGACGCTTAAACAGGTAGGTTTATATTTAATGAATAAGTTACATTGTGGATAAATTCAATCCTCGTATCAATGTGGTATCTTAGCAGGTTTCATGTGCAAGGGTGCAAAAAAAATCAGCTCACTGAAGAAAAGAAAACTCTTTTTTTTTTGAGTTGGAGTCTCACTCTGTCGCTCAGGCTGGAGTGCAGTGGCATGCTCACAGCCACCGCCGCCCCAACCTGCTGGGCTCAGGCGATCCTTCCACTTCAGCCTTCCAAGTAGCTGGAACCACAGGCCCATGCCACCACACCTGGCTAACTTTTTTATTTATTGTAGAGATGAGGTCTCACCAAGCTGCCCAGGTTGGTCTCGAACTCCTGGACTCAGGCAATCCTCTCACCTCAGCCTCCCAAATTGCTGGGATTACAGACTTGAGCCACTGTGCCCAGCTGAAAAGAGAACTCAATACTATTGGTGGGAGTGTATATTAGTACAGCCATTATAGAAAACAGTATATAGGTTTCTCAATAAATTAAAACAGAACAACCATATGATCCAGCAATCCCACTCTGGGTGTATAGCCAAAGGAAAGGAAATCAGCATGTCAAAGAGATACTGCACTCCCATGTTTATTGCAGCACTATTCACAATAACCAAGACATGAAATCAACCTAAGTATTCATCAGTAGAAGAATGGATAGAGAAATTGTGGGATATACAAATATACCCAATGAAATATTACTTAATCATAAAAAAAAGATAAAATCCTGTCATTTGCAGCAACATGGATGAACCAGGAGGACATTATATGAAGTGAAATAAGCCAGGCACAGAAAGACATTTTAAATACTGCATGATCTCCCTAATATGTCGTACCAAAAACAGTTGATCAGAAAGTTAGGGAGGGCAGACGCAAGGTAGAATGGGAAGAGATTGGTCAAAGGGTACAAAATTAGTAAGAGGTGTAAGTAGGATTACTATAGTTAACAATATTGTATTTTGTATTATTCCAAAGCAGCTAGAAGAGAGGATTTTGGATGTTCTTCCCAAAAAGAAATAAATATTTGAGGTAGTCAGTGTGTGAAATACCTTGACTTGATCATTACACAATGTATACATGTATTGAAACATCACAATGTACCCCATAAATAATTGCAGTTAGTATGTGCCAAAAATGTGTCAATTGAAAAATGAAAAATAGAAACCTTTAAAAAGTCACATTCTTTATTGTATCTCTCAGATATTGAAAAATAAATATAATTCAAAATTTTTTTTTTAATATTAGGGATGACCCAAAGAAAAAACAGAATTATCTTTTTGGAGGGCGGGCCCCTCATAGTACAGGCTTCCCCAGTTAGGTAAGTGTTCTAGGAACCTACTGGCATCAATGTACCAGCTAGCCTTGTTGTGAGAGGCTGCGTTTGGCTTCAATGAATTTTCTTTTGGAGATTTTTTCAACCCTTTTCCCGTTTCACCATGGGTGATTTATGAGCACACCTGCCCATACTGCACTGAGTGTTCAGCAGTTTTTGACCAAAAGCAGCATAATCCCCACGCCCCACCCTCCCTAATCACCCAATCTTGCCCCGAGCAACTTTTGTTTGTTTCCCTGGATGGTAAAAGTCCGCAAAGGGAAACATTTTGCTGATGTGGAAGAAGTGAAACAAAAAGACAGCAGAAGCACTAAGAGGCATCAAAATTGACAGATTCAAAAACTGTTTTGAGCAGTGGAAAAATCATCTGGATAGATGTATTGCCTCAAGCAGAGAGTACTTTGAAGGTGACTGAAGTTTAAACCTGCAAGAATCTACACATATCTTTAAACAAAAAAATTCCTGGTCCTTTTTTGGTCCCCCACCTCGTACACCAAGCAAATATACCTCTTTGACATTTGTGATACAGTCTTTGACAGTCATTCTTTGCTACAGTTTGCAATTAGCAAAATTGTAAACTAAAAGGTGACGCAAAGTCTGTTCCTTAATTGTACTAGTCTACTAAGGGTGTGAATTTTGAAGTAACTTGAAAACCTTTTTGAAAGTCTGAACCTACTCCTTAAACCATAATTATTTAATGTAGTTATTTAACATTCTAGTGCTTAGTGATTGAAGTTCATAGCTAAGATTACTTTGCATTTCCTTATTATCTTTCTGTTATGGATTTATGATCTTGTTGTTGACTTTTCTCCATTGATTCACAGGGGAACAGGGAACGTGTCTGTCAGGAAAACAGACAGTGGAGTGGAGGGGTAGCAACATGCAAAAGTAAGTTAAATGGCATTTATCATTCCCGAAAATGGCACTGAGGACACAAAAGAGCAGTGTGACCAAACATTTTATCTGTACATCAGTTGTACACATTTTTAAATAGGTTTTAAAAATATCTTCATAAACTACGAGAACTTCTCATGAGCTTTTGCTCAAGGGCACCAAACCAATAAGAAGGTCGAAAGTTGTAGTAGAGATCAATGATTAAACTGGAATGAAGCACAAATTACTGGTTCTGGAATCCCAAACATTTCATTTAAGAACTACTTAATTATTGAGCTTATTTGCATATTTGTGGGGTTTTTCTTTTTCCAAATAATTATAAATAAGGAGACTTAGAGATGTTTTAGGTGACAGCATTGACCAATATTGATATCTTTTTTTAAGTGTTATTGGTCCATTTGTACAATAAAGTAATATTCATATTTCACATGGAATTTTACATTCATTCATTTTATGAGAACAGCCAACTTCATATGGCAACATGTGGGTTCATTTACATGACCTTATTCCCAATATATGGCCCATGTGCTGCCTCTGCCAAAAAACAATGTATTTAGACACAGTATTTTCAAATCAGTCCAAGTGGTAAGCTTTTTCATTTCTTTTTTCTTGATGATCCTGGTGGAGTCATCAAACTTTCAAACTGGAAGGGGCCTTTTAGATGATCCAGGCCCATTGATTGACAAATGAGCAAATGGAGTTTAAGAGAGGCAAACTAACCTGTGCAATATCAGAAATCAAGTTAGTAGCTGAGCCATCACTAGGACTCCTGGATCCTGAACGCTTGTTCACTGTTGTTTCAACCATATCTCCTGAGGTATATTAATAAGCTAAATTTGTGTTGACTTCAGGAATCTAAAGTCTTTCTATGTTATTTTTATTTCAATCACTTTGGAAGGGAACAAATCATTTTTATCTGGGTTTTAAATATGCCCAACACCCTCACCTGTGTACGTTGTACCCAACGGGTGATTTCCTTGTCCCTCTACCCCTTCCAACCCTCCTCCTTCTGAGTCTCCAATGCCCATCATACCATTCTCTATGCCTTTGCAGGACCTTAGTTTAGCTCCCACTTATAAGTGAGAACATGTGGTGTTTGGTTTTCTGTTACTGAGTTAGTTCACTTAGGATTATATTCTCCAGTTCCATCCAAGTTGCTGTAAAAGACATTATTTCATTATTTTTGATAGCTGAATAGTATTCCATAGTGTATATGTACCACATTTTCATTACTCACTGATCAGTTGATGGGCATTTAGATTGATTCTTTACTATTGTGAATTGTGCTGCAATGAACAAGTGAGAACAGGTGTCTTTTTCTATAATTATCTCTGTTCTATTGAGTAGATACCTAGTAGTAGGATTGCTGGATTAAGTGGTAAATCTACTTTTAGTTTGAGAAATCTCCATAGTATTTTCCACAGAGGTTATACTAATGTACACTCGCACAAACTGTGTAAGCATTTCATTTTCTCTGCATTCTTGTGAGCATCTATTTTTTTTTAAATTATGGTCATTCTGACTGGTGTAAGGCAATATTCCTTTATGGTTTTAATTTGCATTTCCCTGATGATGAATGATGTTGAGCATTTTTTTACATGCTTGTTGGCCATATGTATATCTTCTTTCAAAAGATGTCTGTTCATGTCATTTACTTACTTTTTAATAGGGTTATTTGCTTTTTTTCTTGCTGATTTGTTTGAGTTCTGTGTAGATTCTAGATATTAGTCCTTTATCAGATGTATAGTCTGTGAAAAATATCTTCTTTCATTCTGTAGGTTGCCTGTTGTTTATTTCTGTTGTTTATTCCTTTTGCTGTGCAGAAGATTTTTAGTTTATTAAAATCCCACTTGTTTACTTTTGTTTGGGGTTTTTTTAATTTGCTTTTGAAGTTTTAGCCATAAATAATTTTGCTAGGATGATGTCCAGAAGAATTTTCCTAGGTTTTCTTCTAGGATTTTTATGGTTTCAGGTCTAACATTTAAGTCTTTAATCCATCTTTAGTTAATTTGTGTGTGGGGGGAGAAATAGGAATGAAGTTTCCTTTTTTCTACAAGTAGCTAGCCAATTTTTCCAGCACCATTTATTGAATAGGATGCCCTTTCTCCAGTGTATGTTTTTGTCTGCTTTGTCAAAGATCAGTTGGTTGTAGATATTTGGGTTTATTCTGGATCCTCTATTCTGTTCCATTGGTCTGCGTTTCTGCTCTTGTACCAGTACCATGCTAGTTTGGTTACTACACTCTTGTAGTATAATTTGAAGTCAGGTAATGTGATGCCTCCTGTTTTATTCTTTTTGACTTTTTTCCCTAATTCTGTGAAAAATGATGTTGGTAGTTTGATAGGAATTACATTGAATCTGTAGATTACTTTTGGTAATATGGTCATTTTAGCAAATGTTGACTCTTCAGATCCATGAGCATGGGATGTTTCTCCCTTTATTTGTGTCGCCTACGTTGCTTTCATCAGAATTTTATAGTCTGCCTTGTAAAGGTATTTCACCTCTTGCTTAAATACAGTCCTAAGTAGTTTAATTTTTTGGCTGCTATTGTAAGTGAAACTGAGTTCTTGATTTGATTCTCAGGTTGGCTGCTACTGTTGTATAGCAGTGCTACTGATATGTGTGTGTTGATTTTGTATCCTGAAACTTTACCAAATTCATTTATCAAGTCCAGCAGTCTTCAGGATTCTTTAGGTATGAGATCATATCATCAGCATACAGAGGTAGTTTGATTTCCTCTTTTCCAGTTTGGATACTCTTTATTTCTATTTCTTGTCTGATTTCTCTGGCTAGGACTTCCAGTACTATGTTGAATAGTAGTGATGAAAATGGGTATCCTTGCCTTGTTCCAGTTCTTGTGGGGGAATGCATTCAACTTTTCTCCATTCAGGATGACACTGGCTGTGAGTTTGTCATATATGGTTTTTATTAATTTGAAGAATGCTCTCTCTGTGCCTATTTTGCTGAGGCTTTTTATCATGAAAGAATGCAGGATTTTATCAAATACTATTCTTGTGTCTATTAAAATGATCATATGATTTTTGTTTTTAATTCTGCTTATGTAGTGGATCATGTTTATTGACTTATATATGTTGAACCACACTTGCATCCCTGGGATAAAACCCATTTGGTTGTGTGTGTTATTTTTGTGTGTGTGCAATTGAATTTGGTTTGCTATTATTTTATTGAGAATAATTGCATCTATATTCAGAAGGGATATTGGCCTATAGTTTTATTTTTTTGTTGTGTCTTTTCCTAGTTTTAGTATCAAAGTTATACTGGCATTATAGAATGAGTTAGGGAAGATTCCCACCTCTTTGATCCTGTGGAATTGCTTCAGTAAAATTGGTACCAATTCGTCTTTCAAGGTCTGCTAGAATTCAGCTGTGAGTCCATCAGGTCCTGGATTTTATTTATTGGGATACTTCTAATTACTGTTTCAGTCTCCTCACTGTTGTTCTGTTCAGGGTTTCTATTTTTTCCTAATTCAATGTTGGAGGTTGTATATTCCCAAGAATGTATCCATTTCCTCTAGATTGTCAAGTTTGTTTACATACAGGTGATCATAATAGTCTCAAATGACCTTTTGAATTTCTGTCATATCGGTTGTGATGTCTCCATTTCCATTTCTGATTGAGATGATTTTAATGTACTCTGTTTCTTAATCTAGCAAGCAACCCATCAATTTTGTTTATCCTTTTAAAGAACCAACTTTTTGTTTCATTGATCCTTTGTAATTTTTTTAAATTTCAATTTCATTTAGTTCTGCTGATATTCATTATTTCTTCTCTTCTGCTACCATTGGGGTTGGTCTGTTAATGCTTTTCTAGTTTCTTAAGATGTGATGTTAGGTTGTGTATATGAGATCTTTCAGTGTTATTAATGTAGGCCTTAAGTGCTATAAATTTTCCTTGGACACAGTTTTGACTGTGTTCCAGAGATTTTAATAACTTGTTACACTGTTGTCATTCATTTTTAGGAATTTTTTAATTTCTATCTTGATTTCATTGTTGACCCAAGGATCATTCAGGAGCAGGTTGTTTAGCTTCCATGTTTTTGTTTGATTTTATGAGTTCTTTGAGTTAATTTCTAGTTTTATTTCACTGTGGTCTGAGAAGGTTCTTGATACAATTCAATTTTTTGAATTTATTGAGACTTGATCTGTGGTCTATCAAATGGTCCATCTTGAAGAATGTTACATATGCTGTTGAGAAAAATGTATATCTTGCAATTTGGGGATGGATTTTTCTGTAGATGTCTGTTAGTTCCATGTTCTTTGAAAAGATAAACAAAACTGATAGACTGCTAGCTAGCTTAATCAAAAATGAAAATGGACACCTATGATTCTTAGGTTTGGGCATTTTACATAATCCCACATTTCTTGAAGACTGTGTTCCATTCTCTTGATTCTTTTTTTCTTTATTGTCATCTGATTCAGTTAATACAAGCCTTGTCTTCCAGTTCTGAGAGCCTTTCTTCCGCTTGTTCTAGTCTACTATTAAAACTCCCCACTGTGTTTTGTGCTCCTCTAAATGATTCTTTCATTTCCACAGTTTTAGCTTGGTTTTGTTTTTAAGGTGTCTACCTCTTTGGGGAAATTTTCATTCATGTTCTGATTGCTTTGGGTTTTTTAAAATTTCTATATATTGGTTTTCAATTTTCTCCAAAGTTCATTTATCAATTGTATAATCAACCTTTTGAATTCCATGTTATATAGCCTTGATCTGGTGAGTTTCTCAGTTGCCAGCTGTCCAATCCTGTGCTGGGTACCTGCACTGGCTCTCAGCATCCTGAGTGACTGCAGTGGCCTGGAAAATGATGTTACCTGGGGTTTGGGATCAGGCCTTCCCCAAAGCTGAGGTATTATATCTGGTGATTTCCCAAATTCTCTGTCTGTTTTGAGCCTCCCAGGGGAGTACAGGGGGAAAGAGCTGAAGCAGTCCACAAGTTTGCACTCTCTTCCCAGTGGGGATTAAGAGGGAGTCCCAGGCCACTAGGGGAATGATGTTGTGCAAGGCAACACAGAAGAGTTTACATGGGGAGTGAAAGGTTGCTCTGGCAAGGAATCCCACCAGGCTCCTGATTTAGCCTCAGACTATTTACCTTGTGGAATATCAAAGTGCTGCTGACTTAAGGCCTCAGGTATTCTTAGTCTGCTGCTGTGGAATTTGCCCTTGGGGCATGTCCCCTCCCATGCCAGCTAGATAGCAGCTACACCGCCCATAAGGGTTGAGTATCTGTGAAATGATGGCTGGCATCACTCAAGTTTTGGTTTTTTGTTTTGTTTTGTTTTCTTACATCTTGTGGTTTGGCAGAGTACAGCTGTGGGTAAGGTGCTGTGGGTAAGGTACTGTGGGTAAGGTAGTTCCCATGAGGGACTGGAGTCCTGCAAGGATCAGGGGGCGCTCCAAGTCCACAAGAGGGCAGTACTCCTGAATTCCCCTCACTCACCTTCCCTGCTGCATCTGGAGGCTTCCAGAGGCAGCCAGTGGACTGTGGTGATGCAGGAAAGATTCTGGTCAGTTCCAGCCAATGTCGATGAATTTTTCTCTTCTGTGTGATTATTATTATTATTATTATTATTTTGAGTTGGAGTCTCACTCTGTCGCCCAGATTAGAGTGCAGTGACCGCTCCCGGCCTCGACCTGCTGGGCTCCGGCGATCCTTCCGCCTCAGCCTTCCAAGTAGCTGGAATTACAGGCATGCGCTACCACGCCCAGCTGATTTTTTGATTTATTGTAGAGATGAGGTCTCACCAAGTTGCCCAGGCGGGTCTCGAACTCGCGGGCTCAGGCAATCCACTCACCTCAGCCTCCCAAGGCGCGGGATTACAGGCTGAGCCACGGAGCCGGCTTCTTCTGTGTGATTATTATCACTCCTTTGAAGAGTCATGGGGCATGCTGCTGGTCCCATTTCTCTCTGGGTGCTAAGGAAACGCTATCTTGGTTTACTCTGTGATAGAAACACTACTCTAGCTGCTTCACCTAAAGTCTTTAAGGAAAATTATATGACAGAAACTCAGTGGAGAACATATAGCTTTTAGTTCTCAAAACTTTGGATAAATATTATATAGAAAAGTACTTTTTAAATATTGAATAGTATCTCGAGTCACAGGAATGTGTTATTTATTTAGGACATTGGGCATTCCTGATATGAGTTTATTTTTATCTCAACCGCTCATGATCAAATAGTGTGTGTATGTATATGCAGGAGAGAAGAATGGGGAATGAAAAGGAAACATACCTACATGTCTGGCATTAGAAACCCTCATGGTGTTGGAAAGGAGAGTTGTTTCCATTTTGTAGAGATTAGTCCATCCTTTTGAAATGCAAGATAGTAATAGAAAACTCTGTATCCTATTATTTATTCCCTGTGGTTTTCTTTTCTTTTAATTTCTAAATTAATAAATAAAGGATACAAGTGCATTGCAGGAAATTAGAAAACACAAATAAGCAAATCAAAAATAATTTTAATCACACTACTCAGGATTAAAACTATTGATATTTTGATATATTTTATTATACTTTTTTCCCTAGGCATATCAAAAACACAAATATTTCTGGAGGAAAAAGTGTTCATACTGAGCAATCTGATCTGAAAGATCATTATATAATTTACTAATTATTAAATATATTAATATCCGTTATCTATCAAATTTCTCTGAAGCCCATTCAAGTCAGCAGGAGTCCCTAGACCAGCATTCTCCAAAGTATGACCTGCAGCCTAGCAGCACAGTAGATCTACAGACTAGATCCCATCAGCACCTGGGATCTTGTTAGAAACTGAGAATCTCAGGCCCCAGCCAATGCTACTGAATCAAAATTTGCATTTTAACAAAATCCCTAGATGATTCCCATGCACATTATAGTTAGAGCAGCACCACCTTTGACCTGTGGTTTAATATCCATTGGAATATCCTAGGGAGTTTTGAAAATTCCCAAAGCTCAGTCTGCACCCTGTATCAGAATCTTTGGGGATAGGAACCAGCATCACTACCTTTTTCAAGCTCCTCACATTACTCCAAAGTACGACTAAGGTTAAGATCCATGGTCCCAGTCTTAAAGCCCACCAGACTGAAAGATGCCCAAAGATGTCCGTTAGCACCATATCCAGGGTCCAGGGACTCTCAGCTCCAACTGAGCATTGGAATCTTTTAGGGAGTTTTTTTGTTGGTGTTTTGTTTTTGAGAAAGCACGATTTATTGAGAGGACAGAAAAGCTCCCACAGTGGGGGACCTGAGGGGGTTGTCCCATTTGAGAAACTTTTAATAAAATACCAGAAGCTAGACTACAACATAGAGATTCTGACTCATTCGGTCTGGGATAGGCCATAAAAGCTTCCCAGGACTCTAAAGTATAGCCAAAATTGAGAGCCACTAGTCTAGAATCACCTTCTCTGTATTAGAGAAAATTATGAAATTAAGATTCAAGTCCGTTGTTTAAGTGTAGGAAGGGTGATTCTGCTTTCCTCATAGTGTTTTCCTGTTAATAGCATTTCTCACAATGATCCACAATCATTCTTTATAACTTACACTACCTTACAGTTCATGAAGTTGGCATATCCCTCAAGAGCCATATAAAATGTCCCTTTTTCTAATTTTCCCTCAGCTTCTGGGTTCCTGTTCTTTGTACTTTCCTTTTTTTATTTTACCTTCTGATGGTTTTATATTTTATATCAACTGATAAGCAGTATAACCCTGCCCAAATATTTAACCTCGCTAATTCTCACTTTTCTTCAACTGTTGAATGAGATAATCTCAGGTAAGGTGGCCAGATTTAGAATTTAAAAAAAAACAAAGCAGGAAACTCTATTAAATTTAAATTTCAAATAAAAAATAATTTCAATGTAAATCTGTCTCATGCAATATTTAATACATGCTTATTTACTAAAAATGTATTTATCTATATATTTATTGTGTATTCAATTTAACTGGGCATCCTGTATTTTATCTGGGTTTACAATTTAAGTTTTATAGGAAATAAATCTGGGCCAGGCTTGGTGGCTCAGCCTGTAATCCCAGCACTTTGGGAGACGGAGGTGAGTGGATTGCCTGAGCTTGCAGGTTCAAGACCTGCCTGGGCAACTTGGTGAGACCTCATCTCCACAATAAATCAAAAATTAGCCAGGTGTGGTAGCGCATGCCTGTAGTTCCGGCTACTTGGAAGGCTGAGGTGGAAGGATTGCCGGAGCCCAGCAGGTCGAGGCTGTGGTGGCCGGGAGCGGCCACTGCACTCCAGTCTAGATGACAGAGTGAGACTTCAACTGAAAAAAAAAAAAAGAAAGAAAGAAAGAAATCTAATATTGTATAGAAAGTTCTTGGCCACTCTTAGCAACTTAAAAATGAGATTATTAAAGTTTATCCACCTGCTTATTCATATGCCCCTCCTCTTGGTATTATTAATTATATTATTAGTATTATTACTAACAAAATACATAAAGGCAGCTAACGTCAACAGGAATAAAAAGTAATCTTTAATCACTTGCATGTATTAATCCAATACGGATGTATGCTATGTTTTTCTCCTTCCATGACTATCATTGTGCCTTACATACTAGTGGGCCATAATATTGTATATATTGCATGAAGCACCTTTGGCAAACTGGAGCAAAAGAAGGAAAGAGGACTTGGAGAAGCATTTAATAAAAAGCTTTTATTCTTCTTTTTAGAGACCAGGTGTGAAGCGCCACTTGAATTTCTGAATGGGAAGACTGACATTGAAAACACAACCACTGGACCCAGCGTGGTATACTCCTGCAACAGAGGCTACAGCCTTGAAGGGCTGCCCAAGGCACACTGCACAGAAAATGGAACCTGGAGTCACCCAGCTCCTTTCTGCAAACGTGTGTGTTGACTTAGGAGAGATTTTTAATCAGATTTGGTTTCATGATAAGATTTCCACATACCTAAAACCTAGAGGAAACTCCTCTAATACAGGATGTTGGCAAAGAAAACAGTTCATATGTATTAAAATTGGATTCTAGAGGTATTTTTAAAATCTAGTTTTGTTATCTAAGTCCTATCTGATAGTCAACTTGTATCAGACTCCTTGCATAATTACAAGTCAAAGTCAATAAGAGAAAATGCAACTTAATGAAAAAAATTTTACCCAAATATAATGAATTATACTGGAGATAGGAAAGAGGTAAAGAAAGAAAATGCATTTAAAGTGAATTAGATCTTATCTGATTTTACCTATACAAATAATTTTGTGTGGATTCAAAACAAGTATGTGTTTAATGTTTGAAGTTCTATGTTTTTAAGTCTCATATAATCATCACTGAGAACCCATCTCCTATAAGATTCCTACTCTGCCTTCAAAGAAATAAATTAGGAAAAGAAGGAAAATATCAGTAAGCATTTTCTTTTCTTTTTAACAGCAAATCCATGCCCTGTCCCTTTTGTGATCCCTGAGAACGCTCTGCTTTCTGAAAAGGAGTTTTATGTTGATCAGAATGTGTCTATCAGGTGTAGGGAAGGCTTCCTGCTCCAGGGCCAAGGCATCATTACCTGCAACCCTGACGAGACATGGACACAGACAAGTGCCAAATGTGAAAGTAAGTCAACAGGCGGAACCAGTTATTTCCATTAGTGCAAAATGTTTTCCCATCTCTGTGAGTTTATTTTCAGTCAAGTAACTTAGTTGTAGATATTTAGATCTCTGATCATAGTTATCACATAGTTCATAATTATATCATAGATCACAGTTATTACTAATGTTTGAAATTCAAAAAAAGATACTGGAATTTCAAACATTAAAAAAAAAAAAAAAATTCCCGGAACTAAGTTGAAACCTACCTGACCAGGATTTACTCAACAGATCTTCAAAATGTGATCTTCTAAGAATGAACAAGGTATTAAGCTTAAAATATACATTTCTCTCCACACTGTCAGAGTCTTCAACCTATCCTTTAATAGGCTATGGATGCCTTGCAATACAAAAAATTATTCCTTGATTATTTTAAAACTTAAGCCTGCATCAAAACTACCCAGAGAGGTTATTAAAAACCTGTTGAGGACCACCTTCAAGTTCCTGATTTTAGGAGGTCTGGAATGAAGCCTGAGAATACACATTTACCACAAATTCCTAAGTGCTGCTGATAAGGATACTACTAGTCCAAAAACCACAATTTGAGACCTCTGGGCTGGTACCATATTGCTACATCCATGCAATCTGGCAGCATCTCTTGTTGCCTTGTGATAACTCTTGACTTCTCTAAACACACACTTCCACTTCCATTTAAAACATCACCCTGCCCAAATTCCTGCCCTCCAGGCTCTCTTGTCTAACTACTTTCACTACAGCAATCAATTAAAATATAAATTGAAGCTAACCAGATGCAAGGCACCAGGCTGCATTATATAGGGATATATTATGCCTACAACAGTCTTCATCTTCAGAACACTTGTCCTCCAATTAATGAGATAAGAAATTTTTTTAAAAACACAGAGATTCTGGTATCCTAGACGACCTGGGTTTGAATTTCACCCTTAAAATGTTTAACTCTGAACTTATGCTAGTACCTTAACTTAGCTGAGTCTTGGAGCTGCCGTTTGTTAATAGCATCAATAATACCTGTCTTATAGGTATCTTATAGGTTTGTTTTAAAATAAATAAATAAATTGGTGTGCATTAGCAATATCTTCTGATAGGAAGAGATATGCGAGAGACCAAGTTCCTGAATTTCCAGCCAGCAGCCCAGTGCAGCATTTGAATGTTGACTTCACTCCAGGTCAATGTGTATTATACATCTAGCCAGATTTGGGTCCCAAATATATATGAAATCTACTCCTAGTGAAATGGAAGGAAGGAAGTATGTATAAGCTGGACGTTTCTCTCTGACTCTCTAAATGTGGTTTAAAACCACCAGTCTGAAGCAAAGCAGACCAACTGGTTTTGTTCTACTCACATATCTTACCTTGAGCTCCGCTCCCCACTAGGATCACTGGAAGAAAGGGCAAGAAGAGACATACGCTTATTGAAAGTGTCCCTTCTATGCACACTTAATTATTCCTCAATATTATTGAGAGAATGAGGGATAGCCTTGGAGAGAAGGAGATTACTATATTTTGTTATCACCAATCTTCTTTTACATTTTCTACTAGAAAAGAATTCCTTAGCTTCAAACAAAAATCTTTCTCTCACACGATCAGCAACCTTCTTCATTTTTTCATGTAGTCCTGATATTTATCCCTAAAAAGCAATGATTAAAATGTAGTTTACTAGCCGGGCTCGGTGGCTCAGCCTGTAATCCCGCGCCTTTGGGAGGCTGAGGTGAGTGGATTGCCTGAGCCCACGGGTTCGAGACCTGCCTGGGCAGCGAGACCTCATCTCTACAATAAATCAAAAAATCAGCCAGGCGTGGTAACGCATGCCTGTAATTCCGGCTACTTGGAAGACTGAGGCGGAAGGATCGCTGGAGCCCAGCAGGTCGAGGCTGCGGTGGCCGGGAGCAGCCACTGCAGTCCAGTCTGGGCAACAGAGTGAGACTCCAACTCAAAAAAAAAAAAAATGTAGTTTACTGGAGAATCACCCAAGGAGATCATGTAAGTTGCAGATTCATAAGCCAGAAACCCCAGAAATGTACATTTTTTTGTAAGAACCCCAGGTGATTCTCATCTAGGTGGTCTGAAATCCATGCTTTGATAACCACTGCAATAAACCAGCTGCTCATCATGATGTTTTTACAGGCTGTTGCCCCAACTTGGAAGCTCTTTCCCTCTGATCCACCCAAACTGTATAGCCCAGCTTTTCACTACCATTCATAACCTGACAATTCTAATCATAATTAGTTACAAACCACAGTTTTTCTACAGTATGCTATTCCTAACTCTAATGCAGTTCATTTTAGGTTGCATTGCAATATTTATTTTTTATACATTTTTTTTTGTTTTCAAGATATGGAGTACAATTCAGGATTAGGTTATACAAGTGGTCATCGTACAGGTAAAGTTTGAACCTCCCTTTGGTCCCCACTTTACCTAGTTTGAGATCAGGTGCCCTTATTGGTGTTGTATCTCTTCTCCCCCACCCCCTGGCAGTATCCTGCTTCTGCCAATCCCTTTCTTATAGTATTATAGTAAATGTTCAGGGTCCATTTATGAGTGAGAACATGTGGTACTCTGTTCTTTGTTTCTGTGACAGATCACTGAGTATGATCGACTCTAGATCCATCCAAGTTGATGTGAAGTCAATATGTTTGTCCTTCTTTATGACTGCATAATATTCCATCGTGTATATGTACCACATTTTTTTATCCAGTCCAGTTTTGATGGGCAATACAGTTGATTCCATGTTTTTGCTATCATAAGTAGAGCTGCAATAAACATGTGTTTGCAGGTATCTTTTTTGTAGAATGATTTGAGTTCCTCTGGGTATATTCCCAGTAGGGGGATTGCTAGATCATATGGAAAGTCAATGTCTAGTTCTTTTAGAAATTGCCATACTGTTTTCCAAAGAGGTTGTACTAGTTTGCATTCTCACCAGCAGTGTAGAAGCATTCCTTTTTCTCCACATGCTCACCAGCATCTGTTGTTTTTTTTATTAATAATGGTCATTCTTACTGTGGTTAGGTGGGATCTCACTGTGGTTTTGATTTGCTTTTCTCTGATGATGATTGAGGCTGAGCACTTTTTCATGTGTCTGTTGGGTGCTCGCATATCTTATTTTGAGAAGTATCTATTCATGTCTTTTGCCCACTTTTTAATGTGACTGTTTGCTTTTTTCCGTTCTGCATGTTTGAGCTTCTGTAGTTCCTGGATGTTAGGCCCTTGTCAGATATACAGTTGGCAAGTATTTTTTCCCATTCTGTGGGCTGTCTCCACACTCTCTTGATGGTTTCTTTGGCTTTGCAGAAGCTTTTCAGTTTGATGAAGTCCCACTTGTGTATATTATCTCTTATGGCATGGGCACTTGGGTTTTTTTGTTTTGTTTTGTTTTGTTTTGAGTTGGAGTCTCACTCTGTCACCCAGACTGGAGTGCAGTGGCCGCTCCTGGCCACCGCAGCCTCAACCTGCTGGTCTCCGGCGATCCTTCCGCTCAGCCTTCCAAGTAGTTGGAACTACAGGCGCGCACTACCACTCCCGGCTAATTTTTTTTATTTATTGTAGAGATGAGGTCTCACCAAGTTGCCCAGGTGGGTCTCGAACCCGTGGGCTCAGGCAATCCACTCACCTCAGCCTCCCAAAGTGCGAGATTACAGGCTGAGCCACCAAGCCTGGCTGGGTACTTGGGGTCTTGATCAGGAATTGGTTCCTACTCTGATTTCTGTAAGGGTGTCTCCTGCATTTTCTAAGATTCCTACCTTGTAATCCATCCAAGAATAATTCTAGTTATCTGAAGGCTTCTTGTAAAATTCTCAAAGAAAAATTAATAATAAAATTTTTTATTTAAAAATACACCATGTCTCCTTTAAAAAAAAATTGTCATTCAATCTAACAAAATCCCAAAAGTAAAAAGTCACTGCCTTACCATATTGAAATGAGGGGAACTAGTCCAGGTGTGGCAGCTTATGCCTATAATCCCAGCATTTTGGAAGGCCAAGGTGGGAGTTTGAAGATTTATACTTAAGACTTTGATCAATTTAGAGTTGATTTTGTGTATGGTGATAGGTAGGGGTCCTGTTTCAATCTTCTGCATGTGGTCTGCCAGTTTTCCCAGACTATTTACTGAATAGGTTCTCCTCTCCCCAGTGGTTGTTGTTGGAGACTTTGTCAAAGATAAGTTGGTTGAAAAATTGAGATTTTTCTTCTGGAATCTCTGTCCTGTTCCATTACTCCATATGCCTATTTGTGTACCAGTACCAGGCTGTTTTGATTATTGTAGCCTTGTAGTAAAGTTTAAAGTCTTAAAGTGTGATATCTCCTGCTTTGTTTTTTGCGAAGTATTGTTTTGACTATTCATGGTCATTTATGTTTCTATATGAATTTCTGTATTGTCATTTCCAGGTCTGAGAAGAATG
>NW_007252947.1:120572-138933 GCF_000164805.1 Carlito syrichta
ATTTTTTTATTTATTTCTTGCTAATTTCTCATACACAGTATGCCCTTTTTCCTACCTTAGAAAGAAGGGAAAGAAAATTTGGAAACATTATCAAATTGGCTATCTCCTCCAACAAGTTTGTAAATAGTATTATGACAACAAAATGACCTTTACAAAGCCAGTTCATGAAGACTCTTCACCAAAAAATTGGACTTATGCAAACTGAATACTGATTAGAATCCAGATTCCAATCCTGTCCTCACCTTGTGATCCATCCCAGAATAATCCTAGGTATCTGAAGGTTTCTTGTCAAATTCTCAAAGAAAAATTAGTAATAAAATAGAGTCAATTATACTCAATGATCTATCGCAGAAACAAAGAACATAGTACCATATGTTCTCATTCATAAGCAGAACTTGAACAATTATAATACTATAAGAAAGCATTTGGCAGTAATGGGAAACTATCAGGAGGGGGGGGTGGGATTGGCAGTTGAGAGAAACTGCTAGGAGAGGGAGATGCATACCTCATCAAGGGTACCTGCATAATCAATGTTTGTATACCTAACCCTGAATTGTATCCCACAGCTTTATAATTAAAATAAATAAATAAAATAAAATAAAATAAATACAGTACATGTCTCCTTTAAAAGAGAGGACTGTCATTCAATCTAACAAAATCCCATAAGTAAAAAATCACTGTTTTACCATATTGAAAAGACAGAAACTAGACCAGGCGTGGTGGCTTATGCCTGTAATCCCAGCATTTTGGGAGGCCAAAGCAGTAGGATCACTTGAGCACAGGAGTTCAAGGCCAGTCTGGGCAGCATAGCTAGACATCATCTCTATTTATTTAAAAAAAAGAAATTGAGAAACAACTGTGGACTTTTGAATTTCATAAAGCTCATCAAATCATATAAATTGAGTATCTATAGGTTAGAGACAATATTCCTTCATTGACCTATTTTTCAAATATATAGAGAGAGCCCACTGTATGCCAGATGCTATTCCAGACACTAATAAAACAGCCCTGATGCAACATGCAGCACTGCAATTAATGATCCTTACCCTGAAACAGTAGACTACAACCATCATGCTCTTTTTCTCCAAATTTAATAAGCAACCTGTATTGAAGTTCTCTTATAGCCATCTATATAGCAAGGTGCAAGAGCTTGCTCTTGGTCTTCTACAGGCTTCTTTCCTTGAGTTAAAAGTAGCCCAAATTTGGCATGGGCTTATACACTGTTGGTGGGAGTATAAGTTAGTACAACCTCTCTGGAAAGCAGTATGGAGAATACTCAAAGAACTAATTGATCCAGCAGTCCCACTACTAGGTATCTACCCTAAGGAACAGAGGTCATTATATAACAAAGACACTTGCACCTACATGTTCACCACAGCACAATTTGCAATCACAAAGATGTAGAATCAACCTAAATGCCCATCAACCAATCAGTAGATATTGAAAATGTGGTATATATACACCATGAAATACTACAGTTATAAACAAGAATGAAATCATGCCTTTGCAGCAACGTGGATGGAGCTGGAGATCATCATCCTTAGTAATCTGACTTAGAAATGGAAAACCAAACACCGATATCCTTACTTAATTGTAGAAACTACACAGTCACAAGGATGGAAATAATAAACCCTGGGGACACCAATAAGGGGGAAGGGAGCTAGGGTACAAAAATTACCTATGGGACACAATGTTCACTATCTGGGAAATGGGCCACTTGAAACCCAATCCCCACCACTACACAATATGTCCATGTAACGAATATGCATGTGTACCCCCTAAGTCTAAAATTTAAAGTTTTTTAAAAGACTTAATTTTAAAAAAAGAAAATAGCCCAGCTTCAATATTTGAATCAGAAAAACCAAAAATCTTTTATCTTGTAGTCTAATTTTTCTAAACAGCAGCAGATTTTTCTTTTAGTTTCTGGTATTCAACATATTACATTGGTGAAAATGTTTCCCTTGTGTATTTTATCTTTGCTGTTTAATTCAGTCTTAGAGATGAGACTATGTTCTCAGGCTGGGTGAGTCGCACAGGCTTAATTGTTGTTTTCTTTTCCTATAGAAATCTCATGTGGTCCACCAGCTCATGTAGAAAATGCAATTGCTCGAGGCATACATTATCAATATGGGGACATGATCACTTACTCCTGTTACAGTGGATACATGTTGGAAGGTTCCCTAAGGAGTGTTTGCCTAGAAAATAGAACATGGACATCACCTCCTATTTGCAGAGGTATGGAAATATTTGAATGGTTATTTCTCAGTAAAGCTGCAGGGAGATATGTATGAATTGTGTGGTCAACAATTAGTACACATGCTACTTTATTTTTCCTTGTCTTTACATTTTCTCTGAATGACTGTGTCATTTTCTAACTTTACAGTTTGAGTTTTGAAGGCATGCACACAGAACTCATGTTCTGTGCTTAAAATTCTGCAAAATAGAAGGAAATAATGAAGCATCCTAGTATGTCCTTCTAAAACTTTTCTAAAAAATTATGACTTTTACAAATCACAATAATTATTTCATTCATTCTACAAATATTTGCTGAAAGTCAAGAACTATAGTAGTACACAAAACAGACATAGCCAAGGAATTAAAAGATTAATCAAGTTGTCAGATGATTTGTTCACATGGACAGTGTTCAGATTTGGATTTGTGATGAAAAGGCTAAGGTCTTTAATGACTTGTGGGGCCAGGGGAAGTCAATGGATGAATGACCTGAGCCTCAAAAGAAGTAGGAGTTACTGCAGAAGAAGGGGGATTAATTGGCAGCAACAATTAGAAGTGATATCTCCAACACATGGGATGTAAGGGAGTATACAACCATTTGGGAAGGCTGCTGGGAAGGGACATCCTAAAGGAATAGCCCAGATTTCACTTAATGTCAGATGTTAAAATGACTACTGTTTGTTTGGTATGGAAACAAATGTCTGTTGGCAGGTGAATGGATAAAGAAAATATTGAGTGTATAGACAGGGAGACAGACAGAGATACAATGGAACATTACTCAGTCTTTAAAAAGAAGTAAATCCTTCCATTTGAGAGAACATGAATAAACCTGGAAAACATTAAGCTGCATGAAATAAGCCAGACACAGAAAGATGATACCACCTGATCTCACTGATATGTGAAATCTAAAATGGTCACACTCAGAAGCAGAGAGTAGAATGGTGATTCCTAGGAGCTGGGAAATTGTGGGAATGGGGAGATATTGGTCAAAATGTCAAAGTTTCAATTATAGAAAATGAAGAAATTCTAGAGTTCTAATGTACAGCAATGTGACTATAGCTAATAGTACTTGAACTTTGCTAAAAAAAAAAAAATAGATCTCAAGTGTTCTCACTACAAAAAAAGAAAGAAAATAATAACTATGTGAGGTGATGAATCAGTTAACTAGCTCAATTGTGGTGATTATTTCACAATGTATACATATATCAAAACATCAAGTTGTAAAGCTTCAATATATACAATTTTTATTTGTCTATGGTACCTCAATAAAGCTGGGGGGGAAACTGTAATTACAGTAGCCAGTAAAATGCTACACTTCTCCACGTACTGGCATTTCCTCTTGAGAGTCTATTTTGCTTCCCTTCCTTAAAACTTGAGTCAAGGAAATGTTATGAACTGTAAATGAGTAATTCTATTTTCTGACTACCACCCTTCCCACCCTGCTTCTTTTCCAGCGGTGTGTCGATTCCCGTGTCAGAATGGGGGCATCTGCCAGCGCCCAAATGCTTGCTCCTGTCCAGACGGCTGGATGGGGCGCCTCTGTGAAGAGCGTGAGTGGTCTTCATATCTTACTTTGAGTCCTGACCATTTGCCTGGGTGTTGCCAACTTAGTCAAGTTACAGGGAATTGGCTTTACTGTTGGGAGGAATTCATTTGCTTTAGGTCCTGGTAGCAGATCAGAAAAAGCATGTACACCTGATCTGAATATGTCCATAGGCTGCAAAGATCTAGAATATTTTTTTTTAAAGTAGGATTTATTGAAAGGACAGAAAAGCTCCCATGGTGGGAGGGAACCCAAGAGGGTTGCATAAGATCTAGAATATTAATGACCTTGAAAATACAATTATTAAGATCCATCTAAAGTCATCTTTACATGCCTCCTGACATAAATTTACAAGCATCTTTTTGGGAAGGAGCTTGCAATAAAGAGTCTCCCAGCCCTCCTCTTCCCTTACCTCAGGTCTACTGTGTACTATGAAGTCATTACTGCAGTTGGCATAAGTACACAGTATTGCAGAACACTGCGCTTTGTAGGTAATATTTGCAGCCCACCATTCGCTCTTTATCTTTAGGAATACTTTATACTAATTAAGAAAATAAGGAAAGTTGGCATTCTTATATTCATATAATGCTTGTAATTTAGAATTATCATAGAACTTTGATCCTTATAGAAATACCATTGAATTTGAACTGCCAGCAGTGTAAATAAGTGGTTTAAAATGTTTTTTTAATAACTAAACTGCACTTTGTTTCAATATTCTAAAATATATTTAAGGATAAAATATCATCTTTTATTAGGAGTGGTATATGTAAACCATTAATGGTAATTAATGTGGTGGGCATTTGTCAATACCAATTTTTTCTAAAGGCCAGATATCTTATAAGAGACTCTAAAATTTCTTAAGTGTGACTCTTTTGACTGATCTATAAAGGAAAATGTATGATGAAAATAAATTGCGGCTGCTAACAACTCAGTAAAGCAAATATTCTCACAGTGATACAAAAAGAAGAGAAGTCACATTTTTCCCTTTCACCTTTCCCAAATCATTCCTTTTCACTTAGGGCTTCTAGACTTGACCTACTATAAATGTCAAGAGTCCAAAGACTTAGGGAGCATTGACTCAGGAGTACCCCAATGACAAGGCTGACTTGACTAGCTCAGCTGGCCTGACTCACTGAGCATGTGCCTACTCTCCTGCATTATACCAGGGCTTTCCAAGCTTTCATGTGCATATGAGTCATCTGGGAGAGCAGTAGATTCAGGCTGGGACCTGAGATTCTACATTCCTAACCAACTCCTGGGTGATGTCAGTCTGGTTAGAGAAGGAGCAAGGCAACAATCTCACATCTTTTGAACAGACTGTGCCTCTTTAAAGAGTTCAGCGATTTCTAGGAGGAGGAGTGATTGTTGTGGATGGTCTAGAGGAGACCTAATTCAGTCACCATCAGATCTGAGCTCCTAGAAAAGAAAGTGTGAGTTGTCCCATTACTACTAAAATGTTTAAACACAAGCCTACAGGATAGCCCATCAGATTTCTGTTCTCACATTTAATCCAAGATAAGAAGAGAGCCTTGAAGCAGCCAAACCTTCTTACAGCATTTCACATAATTTGTAATAGAAATCTGAAATGATAACAAATGGAGATCATTCTGTTTATTTTGTGAAGAGTTAAAGCAAAGCACTTAGCAGACATCGATGACAGTGCATTTGGCCTTAGAGTCCTTACATCTGGCTAAGGATCCAGACTTACTTTCCTGTTTGTGTTTTCCCAGTGATACTCATTAATAAGCAGAACACATTCTGGAAAATTATCTAGTGAGTCATGCAAGGTTTCACTTTCCTTGGAAAATGTTTTCTGAACATTTAAACTTATCTGTGCTTATGTATTTTGATCAACTCCTTTTTAATGCCCCCCTCTTTTTTTTTTTTTTTTTAGCAATATGTATTCTTCCCTGTCTGAATGGCGGTCGCTGCGTGGCCCCTTATCAGTGTGACTGTCCACCTGGCTGGGCGGGGTCTCGCTGTCATGCAGGTAGGCATCCTCTCAGGGTTTGTCTTCCTTGTGACTTGGTGAAACCCCAGAGGACATTGACAAGTCTGACTCCCACTTAGGGGTTGAAGTACAACAATAAGGGTACCAGCATTTCTCAAGAATTTCTCAAGATGTTCCTTTGAATGGTGACTCAGCACTGAACTGTTCCACTGCCTGAAAAACAGCTTTCAGAGTCATCTGCCAAAGAATAGCAGCTATGTCTACTCAATTGTCTGCCTTCTGATGTCATCTACTCTATTTTGCAGCATGTAGAAAAGATATTATGCAGAGGTTCAGAAGAATATTTATTTTAATCTCTGGGAAGCTAAAGTACTAAGTTTATAGTTACTATTTAGAAAGAACAAGGTTATAAATAAATACAATTCAAGTTAGAAGGAAAAAAAACATATCAAAGAGATGGTTCCACATCACAGACAACAGTAACAAACTATGACGAATTAGTGTCCCCTTAGCCACTTTTGTCTACCTGAAATATAACATTCAGCCCATGCTACTTTGACATCTGTTTAACTGCTTGATTATCTATCTACCCCATCTACTTAGATTGGATTATATTATATGCCACTTGAAGGCAAGGATGTTTCTTTGTCATCTTTATATCCCCAGTGCCTAGCATAGTGTCCAGATATAACAGGCTTTTCAGCAAATGTCAAATAATTCAGTTCAAAGTGGCAGATTTACCTTTCTAAATGTTTTAAATTCTTAACCAACTATTAAAAATAGGTAGGCCAGGGAAATGAGAGTGAAAGATACTGCCACAGGCAAAATCAGATGTGCAGTTGTCATCCTTTCTAAACCCAAAGCCGAGCCATACACTAATGCAGAAAAGGAAAAATGTCCTGGAGGCTACATTTGCAGGCTTTGAGACTCTTAAAGCAATCTATATAATAATTGTCTATTGCAAACCAAGTTTGATATTTATCCACATTTCTTTGAGAGAGAGCAAGGCAACAAATCAACTTTCACATTGTTCCACATTTCTTGTGCATGCAAAGTTGAACTCATCTGCAAACCAGTCCTGCCCTTTCCCAGTTTCCTCACCTTCGCAGGTCATGGTGCTGTTCTTCCAGATAAGTGAACCATTCTTGACTCTCCCTCCCCTTCATCACTCCTGTTGTTCCTTCCCACTCTACCTCTCACATCCTACTTCACACCACTGTCATGAGCCATTAAAAGACTCTAGGTCATGGCCAGAGTCTATTAATTGATCTTCTCATCTCCATGTCCAGTCTGAATATCACCAATGTACTACTTTGGGACGTGTCTTTGCCCGCCTTACGAATCTACATTGTTTTTTTTTTATCATCTCCACATCCAGCCTGAATACTTTTGACTTCCAAAGTACATCACACATGGTCCCCTGCAGTGATGGGGACCTCATTGCCCCCTCCCCCATGCAGTCCTTTCTCCCTGCTCCATCTCTTTGAATTTGCTCATAGTGCCCTTCTTTCTCCTACCTGTTCTAACTTTACCCAACCCCCAAGGCCCATCTGTCTCCTCTTAGCTCTAAACTTGTTCAATATCACAGTAATCTATTTTTTTGATTTTCCATCTCTATAAATTTTGTGCAGTTAATTAGAATTAGGCAATTTAAAGCTAAATTGATCGGATTTATTTGCATTTCTTTTAGCACCTTAGTTCTCTAACTAGAATAAGCTCCTTGGTGACACTGAGCAACATAGTCTTCCTCTTTATAAATCTTGCAGCACCTACGTCAGTACTAATTATACACAAGGATATAAAACAGGAGCTCCTGCCCTCTAGAATTTTAATCTAGAAAAAGTGAAGGGGTGTAGAATGTCCTGTAAATAGATAACTCTGATATATTAACATAGAGGCCAAACGCATTTTATAAAACAGACTGTGACAACAGGGAACATGGGTGAACTAAACAAATGTTGAGGTTCAGAAAGGGCTTCACAAGCATAGAATATGAAAAAGGACAAAGGGAATCACCAGAAGAAAGTCATTCTAGCCAAAGGTATGAACCATAAAATGCACAGGTGTGGACAGCAAAGTATATCTAAAGCCACAGAAGAAATGTAGGGGTGTGGTTAGAAATGAAGCTGTAAAAATGGGCAGTGTCAGATCAAGAAACACACTGTGTGCCAAGTGAAAGATGCTGGATTATAGCTTGAGACAAACAGAAGCCACTGATGGTTTTTTGTTTGTTTTTATTTTAAAGATGTGGGGTATAAATCAGGATTGAATACATAAGTGGTCTACATATAGGTTAAGTTTGGACCTTTCGTTAGACCTCACTTTGTCTGGATTGGAACCATGCACCCTTATTGATGTTGTGTTCCCCGCCCCCACCCCTCACCTGGCAGTGTCCTGCTACTGCCAATCTCTTTCTTGTAGTAATATGATAGGTGTTAACGGTTCAATTAAGAGTGAGAATGTATGGTACTCAGTTCTTTGTTTCTGTGATAGATGACTGAATATGATAGGCTCTCAATCCATCCAAGTTGTTGTGAAGTCCATAGTTTTGTCCTTCTTTATGGTTGCATAATATTCCATCATGTATATGTGTCACATTTTTAAATCCAATCAATTTTCTTTTTTTTTCAATTTTTTTAAAGAAAGATGTGAGGTACAATTCAGGGTTAGGTATACAAGTGTTGATTATGCAGTTACCCTTGTTGATGAGGTATGCCCCTTCCTCCCCAAGCAGTTTCCCTCAACTGCCAATCTCACCCCCCCTCCCCTGACAGTTTCCCACTAGGAATTCCCAGTTTGCCAATCCCTTTCTAATAGTATTATAATAATTTTTCAAGGTCCGCTTATTAATGAAAACATGCTCTGTTCTTTGTTTCTGTGATGGATCACTGAGTATGATCGACTCTAGATCCATCCAAGTTGCTGCGAAACCTGTATGTTTGTCCTTCTTTGTGGCTGCATAATAGTCCATTGTGCAAATGCACCACATTTTTTTATCCAGTCCAGCTTCGATGGGCAACATAGTTTGTTCCATGGTTTTGCTATTGTGAATAGAGCTACAACAAACATACGTGTGCAGCTATCTTTTTTGTAGAATGATTTGAGTTCCTCCAGGTATATTCCCAATAGGGGAATTGCTGGGTCATATGGAAGGTCAATTTCTAGTTTTCAGAAATCACCACACTGTCTTCCACAGAGGTTGCTCTAGTTCGCATTCTCACCAGCAGTGCAGAAGTGTTCCTTTTTCTCTGCAGCCTCGCCAGCATCTGTTGTTTGTTTTATTAATGATGGCAATTCTCACTGGGTTAGTTGGTATCTCAATGAGGTTTTGATTTGCACTTCTCTGATGATGAGGGAGGCTGAGCACTTTTTGATGTATCTCTTGGTTGCCTGTATATCTTCTTTTGAGAAGTGTCTATGCATGTCTTTTACCCACTTTTTAATGGGGCTGTTTGTTTTTTCATTTCAATGCATTTGAGTACCTTGTAGATCCTAGATGCTAGACCGTTGTCAGATATACAGTTGGCAAATATTTTTTCCCATTCTGTGGACTGTCTCCCTGCTCTCTTGATGGTTTCTTTGCTTTGCAGAAGCTCATTAGTTTGATGAGGTCCCACTTGTCTATCTTAATTCTTAAGGTATGGGCTTATTAGGATTCCAAAAAGGAATTGGTTGCCAGATCCAATTTCCATAAGTGTGTCTCCTGCATTTTCTAAGATTCTTATAGTTTGAGGTTTTACATTTAGGTCTTTGATCCATTTTGAGTTAATTTTTGTGTACGATGATAGGTAGGGGTTCTGTTTCAATCTTCTACATGTGATCAGCAAGTTTTCCCAGCACCACTTACTGAATAGGTTTTTCTCTCCCTAGTGGTTGTTGGAGGCTTTGTCAAAGATGAGTTAGTTGAGAAATTGAGGCTTTGCTTCCAGAATCTCTATTCTGTTCCAATGGTCTATATGCCTGTTCTTGTACCAATAACAGGATGTTTTGATTGCTGTAGCCTTATAGTAAAGTTTAAAGGCTGGAAATGTGATACCTCCTGCTTTGTTTCTTTTGCTAAGGATTGTTTTGGCTATTTGTGATCATTTATGTTTCCATATGAGTTTCTGTATTGTCATTTTCAGGTCTGAAAAGAATGATGTTGGTAACTTAATAGGTATTGTGTTGAATCTGTAGATTGCCTTTGGTAGGATGGACATCTTAACAATGTTGACTCTTCCTATCCATGAGCATGGAATATTTTTCCATTTGTTTGTGTCTTCTTGGATTTCTTTGAGCAGTGTTTTGTAGTTCTCATTGTAAAGGTCTTTCACTTCTCTGGTTAGGAAGATGCTGAGGTATTTCATTTGTGTGTGTGTGTGTGTGTGTGTGTGTGTGTGTATGGCTATCATGAACGGGATTGTGCTTTTATTTTGGGTCTCTTGCTGGGCTCGGTGGCTCAGCCTGTAATCCCGCGCCTTGGGAGGCTGAGGTGAGTGGATTGCCTGAACCCGCAGGTTCAAGACCCTCCTGGGCAACTTGGCGAAACTTCATCTCTACAATAAATCAAAAATTAGCCGGGCATGGTAGCGTGCGCCTGTAGTTCCAGCTACTTGGAAGACTGAGGTGGAAGGATCGCCAGAGCCCAGCAGGTTGAGGCTGCGGTGGCCAGGAGCAGCCACTGCACTCCAGTCTGGGCAAAAGAGTGAGACTCCAACTCACAAAAAATAATAATAATAATAATAATAATAATTTGGGTCTCTGCCTGCTTGTTGTAGGTGTATAGGAATGCAACTGTCTTTTGCACATTTATTGTGTACCCTGAGACTTTGCCAAAGTCTTTTATCAGTGCAAGCAGGTTTTTGACAGATTCTCTTGGATTTTCAAGTTATAGGATCATATCATCAGCAAAGAGGGATAACTTGACTCTTTTCCTATTTGGATATCCCTGATTTTCTTCTCTTGTCTAATTGCCCTAGCTAGGACTTCCAACATTATGTTGAACAAGAGGGGTGAGAGTGGGCAGCCTTGTCTTGTTCCAGTTTTCAGGGGTAATGTTTCCAGTTTCTGTCCATTTAGCAATATGTTAACTGTGGGTTTATCATAAATGGCACTTACTATTTTGAGGTATGATCCTACCTAGGTGTTTGAGGGTTTTTATCAAGAAGGGATGCTGGATTTTATCAAAAGCTTTTTCTGCATCTAGTGATATAATTGTGTGGTTCTTGTTTTTACATCTGTTGATGTATTTAATTACATTTATGGTCTTGCAAATGTTGAACCAGCCCTGCATACTGGGGATGAAGCCTGCTTGGTCATGGGGGATGATTTTTGAGATGTGTTTTTGGATCTGATTTGCTAGAATCTTGTTGAGGATTTTTGCATCTATGTTCATAAGGGATATTGGCCTGTAGTTCTCTTTTTTTGTTGGATCTTTACCCGGTTAGGATATCAGTGTGATGTTAGCTTTGTAAAATGATTTGGAGAGAGTTCCATCTTTCTCAATTTCCTGGAATACTTTCAATAGGATTGGTATCAGCTCCTCCTTGTAAGTTCTGTAGAATTCTGCTGGAAAGTCATCTGGTCCAGGGCTTTTTTTTTGTAGGTAGTTTTCTTATGACAGAGTCAATTTCCTGGGTTGGTATTGGTCTATTTAGTGTCTCGATGTCTTCTTGTTTCAACCTGGGGAGGTGGTGTGATGTCAGAAGTCCTCCATTTCATCTAGGTTATCAAGTTTGTTTCCATACATAGTAACCTCTGGTAATCTTTTGTATTTCTTTGGGGTCAGTTGATCTTTTGATCTTTGGTATTTCTGATTGTGTTTATTTGGGCTTTTTCTCTCTTTTTCTTGATCATTCTGGCTAGGAGCCCATCAGTCTTGTTAATTCTTTCAAAGAACCAACTTTTTGTTTTGTTGATGTTTTCTATGATATTTTTGTCTTTTATGTCCTGTATTTGGGCTCTTATTTTGATGATTTGGATTCTTCTCCTAAAGTTGGGGTTTTGGTGGTTTCCCCTCCCAGTTCCCTTAGGTGATTTGTTAGGTTCTCCACTTGTGATCTTTCCATTTTCTTGATGTGTGCTCATAGAGATATGAATTCCCTTCTTAGAACTGATTTCTTGGCATCCCAGAGGTTTTGGTAAGATGTTTCTTCATTTTCATTTGTTTCCAGGAATCTTTTAATTTCTGCTTTGATTTCAGTGTTGACCCAGTAGTTGCTCAGCATCGTGCTGTTTAGTGTCCATGTCTTTGTGGACTTTGGGGAAATTTTGTTGATGTTGATATTTATTTTTATTCCACTGTGGTCTGAGAATGTGCATGGCAAGATTTCAGTCTTAAGGGAATTTGTGCTTGATTTATGGTCAAGGATGTGATCAATGTTGAAGTACGTTCCACGTGGTGATGAGTAGAATGTATATTCTGTGGTTGTTGGGTGCAATAATCTGTGGATATCTATTAAGTCCATTTGGTCGAATGTCAAGTTTAGATTCTGAATCTCCTTCTTGACTTTTTACCTTGTTGGTCTATCTAGGGATGTTAGTGGGGTATTCAAGTCTCCTGCTATAATAGCGTTAGAGTCAATATCTTTTTTTAGTTTCCTTAGTAGTTGCTTTGTAAATGCTGGTGCTCCTGTATTGGGTGCAAATATGTTTAGGATGGATGTATCTTGTTGATGGATTTAACCTTTATCATTACATAGTGTCCTTTTGCATCTTTTTAAATTTTTGATAGCTTAAGGTTGTTTTGTCTGATATTAGGATTGCAACTCCTGCTTTCTTTTGTGAACCATTTGCCTGGAAACTCATTTTCCATCCTTTAACTTTGAGTCTGTTTGCATCCCTTATAGTAAGATGAGTCTCCTGGATGCAGCAAATAATTGGGTCATGATTTTTTATCCAGTTTGCCACTCTGTGTCTTTTCAGTGGTGCATTTAGTCTAGTCACATTCAGACTGATTATTGAAATATGATTGTTTGTCCCTGTCATGAGGTTCTTATAAAGTTTTTTCTTTGCTTGTTTTCTTTTGGCTTTGTGGTTGTTGTATGTGTGTGTTTTCAAGTTTCTTGCTGCACTATATTCTCTGTTGATTCTGTACTGTTCTCTTGGGAAGTGTGTGGTCATTCTTTTTTTTCTTTCTTCTGTGCTTAATACCTTTTTAAGTGTCTCCTATAGAGCTGGTCTGGAATCTGCATATTCTCTAGGGATTGGATGTCTGGGAAGGATTTTAATTCTCCATCACTGATGAAGCTGAGCTTGACTGGATAGTAAATTCTTGGTTGAAATTATTTATCTTTGAGGACTTTGAATACAGGGCTTCAGTTTCTTCTTACTTGTAGTGTTTCTGCTGATAGGTCTGCTGTTATTCTGATTGGTTTTCCCTGGTAGGTAATCTGACCTTTCTTCCTTGCTGCCTTTGGAATTTTTTCTTTTGTGCCTACTTTGTGTAGGCAAATTACTATGTGTCTAGGGGTTGGTCTTCTCATTTGATGTCTTGTGGGGTTCTCTGTATCTCTTGAGTTTAAGCTTGGCTGGTCACATCTGTGGTGAGATGGGGAAAGTTTTCTTGGATTACCTCCTGGAATACTTACTCCAAGTTGTTCTCCATTTTCTTTTCTTCTTCTGGGATACCAGTCAGGTGTAGGTTCAGCCTCTTGATATAATTACACATCTCTTGTAGGCTTTGTTCTTTCTTTCTGAGTCTTCTTTCTATGTTTTTTACAGATCGGGTTAATTTCATGTTCTGGTGTTCAAGGTCTGAGATTCTTTCTTCAGTTAGATTAATTCTGCTTTCCATGCTTGTCATCTTGTTATTTATTTCCTGAATGAAATTTTGTATTGCCAAAATCTCTGTTACAAGTTATTTTGGTGTTGCATCTTGTCTTTCTTGAGTCTTATTTACTGTTTTCATCCATTCCCTAATCCTTGTCATATTCTGAGGCCATTCATTGGTGACTTCCATTGTTTGGGCACCAAGGTCTGATTTTTCAGGAGTTTTGTCTTTGGTACACTTGAAATTGCCTGAGGTCTTCCTTTGGCTTTTCCTCATTTGTGGCCTATCTCTTGTTTTTCTCTTTATTTCTGTTATTCAGTGTCAGTGGAAGAGGCTTTCCCTTCTGATGTTTGCTCAGTCCTCTATCCTTCCCTGATACAGGCTCTGGATTTGTTCTATTTTGAAATAGAATGGTGGATGGGAAGCTTTGTTGTCTCTTGTAGTTTATGAAATTCAACTAAAGTAGGGGATGGGGTGCTAAGATTCAGAAACTATTTGCAAATTACAATGTTCACTTACTGTGGTTTGTTTTCCCTGATAACCACTCCCCACCACCACTCTATATGACGATGCAAAGCAGAAACCAATGGAAAAAACAATTGAACACACACATACACAAACATACACATATACCCCCAAACAAACTGGAATAACAACAAAGTATAAAAAAAAACCAGAAAAAAAACAAACAAGAAAACTAAGCACACACACACATGCCTAGCCCAAAGTGAATAGAGAAGAAAAACAGAAAGACTTGGGGGGGAGGAAAGGAATTCACATCAAAACCTCACACATATATTGACACACCCCTTAAATTATAAAAAATGAAAATTTAAAAAAACCCAGAAGAGCAAAACTAAACTAATAACAACAAAATTGAAAGATGAATTGCTCAATCATTCATATACACACATAAACAGAAAATGACAAAAGAAGAAAGAAACAGAAAAAAATTAGGGGGATGCAGATCAAACACTCACATACACATTCATGCACAAAAGAAAAATTGTTTAAAAATAGATGAACTAACAGAATTTTTAAAAAATTTTTTTAAAATAAAAATTTAAGAAAACCTGCCCTCTTGTGGCAGCCTCTGTAATTGTTCCTCTAATCAGGTCTCTCCTGCAGAGCCACCTCTCTCCTCAGTGTCCCGAGCAGGGAAGGAGGAAGGACAGTGGAGGTGAGTGGGACTGCAATCCTTCCTTCCCACTCTCGTATCGTGAGGGAGATCTCCTCCTGAGGGAAGGTACAGGGTTGTCTCTTCCCCAGTTATGTTCTTGCAGGGGGTGCCCCAGCCAGGCCTCTCCTGGAATGGAGTTCTCCTATTGCAGCTAACGTCCATGCTCCGCCTGGGTTTGTCCCTCTCAGTTGTGGCCCAGCTATATGGGTCTGACATTCAGAGGATTGCTGGGGAGGAGAGGTCTGGGTCAGCCCCGGACTCACCATTGGTCTCTTTGGAGTCCTTCCTCATCCTTTTATGGCCACACCCTTTGTCTTGCAACTGGATCAGGGTAGGGGGTGGGGCACCTGGAACTCTGCACTTCTCAGGTCCCTCCGAAGTTTGTGCTTTCAGGATATTCCCCTCTGCATCACAATCAATCCCTAAGTAGTTGATCCACCAGTCACAGAGATCGGGTCTGTTTCTCCATGGTGAGCAAGTCGGAGTACTTTCTGCCCCACCTTCAAGATGTAGGTAGGTTGCTTCTCTTGTCCTCTTCCATGGGACTTTGCCTCTGGACTCCCTCCACAGCCCCTGCTGCCAGTGCCTGTCCAGACACTGAAGTGGTGAAGCAAAGCCTGGAACTGACAGTCTCTCCTGCCAATGGTGAAGGAGAGCCTGGGGCGACAGTCTGTCTGCTGCTTTTCACAGGAAAATTTCAGTCTGTTTTTAAAAAAATGGCACTCGGCTTCTGTGACCTCGGAAGAGCCAGGGACCAAGCAGAGAAGCTGCAGCACCAGCTATTGCACCAAGGGCCTGGACACTTGCTCTTGAGCCCCCATTCATACAGTGTCTCCCAACGTTTTCTTCCCAGAGAGGGTTTGTTGATTTTAAAAAAAGAAAGAAAAAGAAAAAGAAAATGGCACTCGGCTTCTGCGTCCTGGGAATCACTAGGATCCAAGCCCAGCCACTGTGGCACCAGTCACTGCACCAGGAGAACCCTGGCCTCTAGCTCCCTAGTACTCACTCAATCAGCCACTCACACGCCCACTCACTCACCAGCATGTACACAAAATTTTCCATATACTCACTTGCTCACACTGGGACTCACATAGTCCAACTGGCTTGGCTGCCATTTTCCCTCTAATCCAGTCCACTTTCAATGGGCAACATGGTTTATTCTGTGCTTTTCTTATCATGAATTGTGCTGTAATAAACATGCAAGTACAGGTGTCTTTTTGGAGAATGTTTTGAGTTCCTCTGGATATAGTCCCAGAGGAGGATTGCAGGGTTGTATGGAAGGTCGATTTCTAGTTCTTTTAGAAATAGCTGAACTAGCCGGGCTCAGTGGCTCAGCCTGTAATCCCGTGCCTTTGGGAGGCTGAGGTGAGTGGATTCCCTAAGCCCGCGGGTTCGAGACCCGCCTGGGCAGCGAGACCTCATCTCTATAATAAATCAAAAAATCAGCCGGGCGTGGTAGCACATGCCTGTAATTCCAGTTACTTGGAAGGCTGAGGCGGAAGGATCACTGGAGCCCAGCAGGTCGAGGCTGCGGTGGCCAGGAGCGGCCACTGCACTCCAGTCTGGGCGACAGAGTGAGACTCCAACTCAAAAAAAAAAATAAAAATAAATTGCTGAACTATTTTCCGTAAAGACTGAGCTAGTTTGCACTCCCACCCACAGTGTAGAAGTGTTCCCTTTTCTCAGCATCCTCACTGGCATCTGTTGTTTTTTGTTTTATTAATGATGGCCATTCTTACTGAAGTTAGGCAGTATCTCAGTGTGGTTTTGATTTGCATTTCTCTGATGATTAGAGAGGCTGGGCATTTTTTCATGTGTCTATTGACTAGTTTGTATATCTTCTTCTGAGACATGTCTATTCATGCCTTTTGCCCACTTCTAAATGGAGCTGTATGATGTTTTTCCTTCAGGCACATTTCGGTTTCTTGTAGATCCTGGATGTTAGGCCTTTGTCAGATATACAGTTAGCAAATGATTTTTCTATTCTGTGGTCTGTCTCCCCCACTCTCTTGATGGCTACTTTTGCTTTGCAGAAGCTTTTCAGTTTGATGAGAACTCACTTGTCTATATTATCTCATGGCATGGGCACGTGGGGTTTTGATCAGGAATTGGTTGCCTATTCCAATTTCTGTAAGGGTTTCTCCTGAGTTTTCTAAGAGTCTTATAACTTGAGGTTTTATATTTAGATCTGTGATCCATTTACAGTTGATTTTTATGTATGGTGATAGGTAGGAGACCTGTTTCGTTCTTCTGCATGTGGTCTGACAGTTTTCCTAGCACTGTTTACTGAACCGGTTCTCTTCCAGTTGTTGTTGGTGGAGGCTTTATCAAAAATGAGTTGGTTGAGAAATTGAGGTTTTGCTTCCAGAATCTCTATCCTGTTCCTTTGGTCTATATACCTGTTCTTGTACCAATACCCGGCTGTTTTGATTATTGTAGCTTTATAGTAGGGTTTAAAGTCTGGGAGAGTGATACTTCCTGCTTTGCTTCTTTTGTTAAGAATTGCTTTGGCTATTTGTGGTCATTTTTGTTTCCATATTAATTTCTGTATTGTCATTTCCGGGTCTGAGAAGAATGGTGATGGTAATTTAATGAGTATTGCATTGAATCTGTAGATTACCTTGGATAGGATGGACATCTTAACAATGTTGATTCTTCCAATCCATGAGTATGTAATATTTTTCCATCTGTGTCCTCTTTGATTTCTTTGAGCAGTGTTTTGTAGTTTTCATTGTAAAGGTCTTTCATTTCTCTGGTTAGGAAGATGCTAAGGTATTTGTGTGTGTGTGTGTGTGTGTGTGTGTGTGTGTGTGTGTGTGTGTGTGTGTATGTGTGCGTTTGTGTGTGTGTGTGTGTGTGTGTGTGTCTATTACGAATGGGATTGTGCTTTTTATTTGGTTCTCTGCCTGTTTGTTGTTGGTGTATAAAAATGCAACTTACTTTTGCACATTGATTTTATACCCTGAGACTTTGCCAAAGTTCTTTATCAGCAAGGAGGTTTTTGACAGACTCCCTTGGGCTTTCCAGGTATAGGATCATATCGTCTACAAAGAGGGATAGTTTAACTTCTTCTTTTCCTATTTGGATACCCCTGATTTCCTTCTCTTTTCTGATTGCTGTAACTGGGAGTTCTAACACTCTGTTGAGCAGGAGGGATAGGAGTGGGCAACCTCATCTTATTCTGGTTTTCAGGGGAAATGCTTCCAATTTTTATCCATTTAGCAATATGTTGGCTGTGGGTGAATCATAGATGGTTCTTACTATTTTGAGGTTATTTTCCCTCTATGCCTGGGTGTTCAAGGTCTTTTTCAAGAAGAGATGTGGGATTTTTCAAAAGACTTTTCTGTGTCTAGTGAGATAATCATGTGGTTATTGCTTTCATATCTGTTGATGTATCGAATTACGTTTATGGTCTTGTGGATATTGAACCAGCCCTGCATCCCAGGGTTGAAGCCTACTTGGTCATAGTGAATAATTTTTGAGAGTGTTGTTGGATCCAATTTGCTAGAATTTTGTTGAGAAATTTTGCATCTATGTTCATCAGGGATTTTGACCTATAGTTCTCTTCATTGGGTCTTTGCCCAGTTTAGGTATCAGTGTGATATTAGCTTCATACAATGATCTGGGGAGAGTTCCATCTTTCTCGATTGCCTGGAATACTTTCAATAGGATTGGTATCAGCTCCTCCTTGTATGTTTTGTAGAA